>NW_008664923.1:6386-20983 GCF_000695815.1 Acanthisitta chloris | reverse complement strand
ATCATGATTGGAGGAGACCTCTAAGATCATCAAGTCCACCTGTTAACCTGTTACTGCTGTAACCCCTAAACCCTAAGTCATATCCTCCAGTGCCAGATCCAGATGCCTCTTAAACAACTCCAGGGATGGTGATTCCACCACCTCCCTGGGAAATATTCCAATGCCTGAACACTCTCACAAGAAAAACATTTCTCCTAACATCTCCTCTGACTTTGCCCTGTCTCAGCTCAAGACCATTCCCTCTAGTCCTCTCCTGCAGGCATGGCAGAAGACAGTATCTCCCACCTCCCTACAACTCCTTTTCAGGTAGTCATAGAGAGCCATGAGGTCACCCCTAAGCCTCCAGGCTAACCACCCAACTCTCTCAGCCCTTCTTCATGTGTTCTAGACCTTTTCTGACCTCATTGCCCTTGGCTGTACTCACTCCAGCACCTCAATGTCCTTTTTTAATTGAGGGGCCGAAAACTGAATACAATATGAAGGAAAAAAAATTAAAAAGGCAAAAAGCAGATGAAAACATTAAGCAGAGGAGTGCAAAGAAGAAACTGCTGCCACAGGATATTTTCCCCAAATCAATGGAAAGTCCTGGGAAAGGCAGGTTTTTCAGAGGGCACTGATTTGCTGACAGGCTTTGCAGAAAATTCCACTCTGCCACAAATGTCTAATTGATTCCATCCCACACAGTGTTCCTCATGGACACTGAGTAAATGCTCCTCAGTCTCAAGAGCCATTGAATACCCATGCAATGAGAGGCTGGTTTTGGATGTTTGCTTGGGAAGGCAGATCCAAACCCCCTGAGAAGAGGTTTGGAGACTCATGTAGGGCCCAAAACACTTGTTCTGAAAGGCAGGGTAAGTCTTGGAAGCAGAAATGCCTCAATTGTGTTAGAAAAGCCCTGACTGTAATGGATGCTGCTGATACCACCTTTCTGAGTGTCCTTGGGAGATGCAGAAAGGTGGGAACTAGCTGCATTATCAGGAATATATTTGGAAAGAGGTCTCAAAACTGTCTAGTCCCACACCAAAAAGTCAGGAACTTCATGGTGAACTGAAGGACCACCATCCTGGAGGAAGTCTAGTGAGGATACTATATGGGCACAGGAGCAGCCACGCAAATCCCTACCTGCACAGGCTCAGCTCCATCTCTCCAGGTAGCATCTTGGAGCATGAGACTGACCTCAAACACCCCCAGCAGACATAGAATTCAGCCAGTGTCTCTGGATTTAATTGACTGAATGGATATTGCATGTTCAGTCTTTGCTCTAGACTAAAAAAGTTACTAACAGACTAAAGAGTTTATAAAGTTGGTTCCAGCCAGCATCCTGCCACCAAAGCTGGGGGGAAAAAAAAGGAAAAACAAACCCCCAAACTCCTCAATGTGGTTTTCTTTGAGGTGAATGATGACTTTGCAAGGCCGTAATAAAGTGAGGGACCTCTTGCAAGGAGAGTGTACAGCAACTGAAAAATGAATGTTGTGCAGGTCAAGAGATGCACTGCACTCTCTCCACTGAGGTAGCAGAACCACTGCAACCATTTTGCAACTCCAGACTTGCACTTGGGAACAAAGCCATTTCTCAAAGAATCATGGAATGGTTTGGGTTGGAAGGGATCTTAAAGATTATCTAGTTCCACTCCCTGCCAGCAGGGACACCTTCCACTAGACCAGACTGCTCCAAGCCCCATCCAACCTGGCCTGGAACACTTGCAGGGATGAGGCATCCACAGCTGCTCTGGGCAATCTGTGCCACTGCCTCACCCCCCTCACAGGGAACAATTTCTTCCATATATCTGATCTAATCCTGCCCTCTGGCAGTGGGAAGCCATTCCTTCATGTCCTGTCACTCCAGACCCTTGTTAAAAGTATCTCTCCATCCTTCTTGCAGGCTCCTTCAGGCACTGGAAGGCCACAATTAGGTCACCCCAAAGTTTCTCTTCTCTGGGCTGAACAATCCCAATACTCTCAGCCTTTCCTCATAACAGAGATGCTCCAGCCCTCTTACTGTTTAGCCTTCTTAAATCCAAAACAGGTCTCTGTTAGTCCTGTTAAATGAGATCCTTATGAGAGTAATCCATAAAAAGAGAGAAAAGAGAGGTTGGAGAGAGAGCAACACAAAGACTGAACACAGCTTTTCTGGATCAGTGCACAGAGCATCCAAGAGTCTGCAGTGATCATTGCCCAGTTAGAGGGGGGGAAAAAAACTATGAAACTTCACAGTTAGGAACAAGCTAACAGGAGGGATAAGGAAATGTGCCCCAGAACACCTTCAGAAGTGAGAACAAGTGTCAGTGCCAGCAGATTGATGATAACAATCTTACAGCTTCGCAAAATGGTGATAACCTACGGGAGGCAGAAAGGTGATGTCTTGAGGAACACAGACAATACCTATGTGCCTGCTTTGGCTTTGATTCAACGGCAAAAATCCCCAGAGCCTCCCAGAGAAGTTGCTCTGAGGATTTCACCTATCTGAGACCAGATGGGAGGTCTGCTGTGGCTGCTTGCATTTGCCTCTGTAGTTCAAACAGCTACAGAGACTTTGTTTGTCTTCCCTTATCAACACCAAGCTTGACGTCCTGGCAAATCCTGCAGTTTCTAGGAATACTTTCCTTCCCAAGACATCTGACTCCCAAACCCCCACGTTCCCATGGGAATTCACAATAAGCTACTTCATTCTTTTGGAGAACCTATCAAAAGTGAAGCAAGAGACAAAGACTCCTTTAAAAATAAAAAGCAAATCCCCATGACTGAAGGCAAAAAAATAAAATGGAATTTAAGGAGAGAGGAAAACTACTAAGACAAGGGCTGAGGGAAGTATAGGGGCTGGTTCTCAATATGGTTCTTAAAGAGCTGCTTCCTCCCTTTTCATGCCTACAGAAGCAGGAGCCCACAGGGTATTGGTGGAGCTCATTTCTTCACTCAGGTTCTCAAGGTGCAGAGGTGCAAACTCAGAATTAAGAGTTAATCCAAGGATTTAACCTTGCTTTTCCCCTTGTCTCACTATTTCTTCCATACTTCATGGGAATGACAACAACTATAAAAGGAGGACTCTTTACACCTATTAATATAGTTTCTAAAAAAACTGGAATATCTCTTTATCACAGCATGGCTGTTACCCACATGAGAGCCTAAAACTTGTACCTTGTCACCTGATTTATCCACAGCTCTGTTGATAGATTTTTCCTTTCATAATGCAGACATCAAATCTGACATACTGCAGCTGACAGGTTCAGACAGAGCTGGAGCACAAGAGGAAACATTTGGTTTCAGATGTGGGATATCACATTTATCCTCATTAGTGTGAGGTAGCACCCACACACAATTCAAACCTGTCAACATGGTACAGATCTAAGATGCATCTCTCAGAGAGACCTTCCCAGATTTTCACATTTTTAAGTGCTTTCAGGAAAGTTTAGTAATGTTATACCCAACCAAGGCAAAACAACAGAGAAGTCAATGAATGCAAAACTGCAGTTTAGAGAATGTTTAGGGTTTTTTTCCTTAAAAAAGCCCTGGAGGTGGTGGACTCATTTTAGAGGCAGAATATGATTAACCAGCAAGAACCTTCTCGGGTCTAAAAATCCTTCAATTTTAAGACAAACAATTTGTTTAACTCCTCAGAGCAGCAAACTTTCTCATAGGAAAAGAGAAAGCATTTCTCTAAGTTTATTTTCCTCTCCAAATTGCTTTGCCTACAGACTTAAGAGTGCCAGTGCAGCCTAGTTCAGCTGGATAAGCCACAGCATCACTCACTCCCTTTTCACCACCAATTTCACCAGCCCAGAGGAATACTCCTGCTGGAGGTCATCACAGCATGCATGTTTAATGCTTCCAGTAATTTTGGCCCCTAATGAATACTTGCTTATATGACAAATACATTAATTTCCACCTTCAAAGCACAGCTGTAAGGGGAAAATTTTCATGTTGCTCAAGACTAAAGGCATCTCTTAACCCAATTCAGTTTATATGCAAAAGTTGTGGGGGCTTCTTGCTATTTACTGAACATCAGGGAATTAAGGAGTGTTCCCTGCCCTGAACCATTTCAGAACCCGAAGAAATATCAGTTCCTTCCTTGCTACCTCATATAAATCCTTCATGTGGAGTTCATGAGAACCACCCAGGACAAATGGACATACGTCATATGCCTCAAGAGTCCATTGTAACCAGTTTCCTTCCTGTGGGGTCTAAGGAAAAACCTTGATGGGGAACAGAAAGGCTCAAATTATACAAAATACTCCTCAGGATTACCTAAATCCAACAGCTCTCCATGTCATCACTGAGGTGTCTGTCCTGAGAAGTCTCTCACAGGCACAGTCTGTGTTACTATTTAATGATCACACAGATACCTGCTGACAGCACTGCTGCTAAGGAACAGGCAAATATTTAAAATGCAAAGAACAAGCTGTAAAGACCAAAAGCCCTTCCTGAGGTCAGGAAAGGTACAAACCCACAGGGATATCTCTTTTCATCAAGCTCCGGTTACGATGTTGCCTTCTCTCCTACCCTGCCACTCACCTAATAGTGCATTTTCTGAAGCCCTTCAGGTTGTTGTGCCTCACTGTGAGTGCAAACTATTAGTGTTTCTCTCTTCTCTGGAAGAAATACATTGGCATCAACTTAATTAATGTTGTTAACTGAACAAAAGTATCCTTGGCTACCTGTATTTAATACCTAAGGCATTTCTAAGATGGCCTGTGCCACAAATCCATCACACGCAGTTATCCCAGAGGACTGAAGTAAGGAACAGCACAAGCA
Organism: Acanthisitta chloris; assembly: GCF_000695815.1. Classification (NCBI taxonomy): domain Eukaryota; kingdom Metazoa; phylum Chordata; class Aves; order Passeriformes; family Acanthisittidae; genus Acanthisitta; species Acanthisitta chloris. The sequence goes on along the minus strand of NW_008664923.1, from coordinate 16,234 downwards.
TGATGAATACTGGGATATGTTTGGGCCAGCAGTAGTCCTCAAAGTCTGAAGCAGGTGAACAGGGGGCCCTTATGTTCCTAGAGGTGGGAATTTGGCTAGCAAGACACAGACTATGGCTAGAGTCAGCCCATCCCAAGAACAACAAAAATCCCTTATTAAACTTATTAAAAGCAAAGCAGCTCTAAATTTGGGATTCTGCTTGCTGATAAATTTCCATTTCCACTCCCAACTTAGAGCTTTGGTTTCTCACTACCAATTCAAAGAGGAACAAGAGCCTATGTTCAGCCTGGGTGATTGGGGTGACTGGATTGTGACCTTTCAGTACCTGACAGAGCCTACAGAAAAGATGGAGAGAGACTATTCACAAGGGCCTGGAGAGATAGGACAAAGAGCAATGGCTTCAAACTGCCAGAGGGCAGGTTAGAATGGATATTGGGAAGAAATTATCCCCTGTGAGGGTGGTGAGGCACTGGCACAGGTTGCCCAGAGAAGCTGTGGCTGCCCCATCCCTGCAAGTGTTCAAGGCCAGGTTGGATAGGGCTTGGAGCAATCTGGTCTAGTAGAAGGTGTCCCTGCTCATGGCAGGGGGTGAAAGTAGATAATCTTTAAGGTCCCTCCCCTACCCAAACTGTTCTATGGTTAAAGCATCATCAAGCCATACTGACGAAGGCAGTCTGGAGGTCAACACTTACCATTTTAAGATTGACTGAGTTCAGCAACTGTCACATACAAATGAATTTTAACATCCATGGTAAAGAACCAAAATACTCCTGGATCATAATTATAAAGGTCTCACCAGGACTAGCAGAATCATCCTATCTAGAGGTGAAAATGAGAGTAGACACTGCTGCTGTTTCACCATGATAAAAGAGACACAGGGAGTAACAGTGAATATGATGGATGCTTTCAAATCCATCTTACTTAAATTATTATTTAAAATTTGTCCAAGGGAACACCATCAATGTATAACTCAGACCTCCAGTGAGATGCTCTATCTAAATGCTGAATCCTAAATTATAAACAAGCCTGAGAGTGTCGACTATCAAATCATCTACATGACTAACTTTTCTTCATATAAATCACGGCTGTAAGTCCCAGGAAGGAAAGAGGAATTAATGAGAGAAATACAGTGTTTATTTGATTTTTGAGAAAAGAAAATATCTCTCAGTAATACCCACAAAGATGGGTTTCTCCAGTACAGTTTTATAAAGAACTAAGTTTATATTTGGGTGTATTTGTGTTCATAATTGAGAGAGACAGAATGATAAGCCAAAATGAGCTACTGAGCCTGTTCTCCTAACCATAATCCACAACCCATTTGATAACATCTTCTTCCATTTCCATTACTTCATCATCATTCATTGCATTATGTCTAAACATAGGCTATAGACTCTCCATAATTTGGTTTGTGAAGCAGTATTGCATATTTACAGAGCTATCTAAATAATCTTAAATTAAGTTACAAGACCAAGAGAGGACTGGGGATGAGCCAAGTCATGCCCTCAGACACACAGGGCTGCCAGAAGAAAATGGAGAGGCTCAAGTGCCCAAAAGACACAGAAGATGTCTTTGACACATATTTGTTGTGTTCATCATCAGATGGACATATGACAAATAATAATAAATACGGTAAAATCTCATAAAAGGTTAATAATACCTGAGTACCAAGCCATGTTCAATACTCCAAACCATAAGGGAAACTGTTCTGCCCATAAATCCCCCCCAAATCCTCTCCAAGGAATGGGAAGAAGCTGAGCAGGAGATAAGTACACACTGATTACAACGTCCTGTTGTTTATGTGTTTTTCAAGGGACAACATTGAACACAACATCCAAAACCAGGCAGGCAGCAAAAACACCCTGAGCAAGCCTCTAATGTGGAAGGGGTTTGGGAAGCAAACACGGAGCTGTGCAGTGAAAAACCTCCACATTTTCACTATGGAAAATAATTACAATTGAAAGATTATTTTAATGCAGTTTATTATCAACAGAACAGATTCTGCACCTCAAAATAGTCTCTGGATTCACTGGAGGACTAAAAACCTTAAATCTTTCTATGTAATGCTGGAGGTGGAAACACAAAACTTGCTTTGGCATCCCCCACTCACTACTTCACAGTGAGAAATGCCATTTGAATGTGTAAAACGTAAAAATAAGAAAAGCCCAAGGAATTAAACCTGTGCCTCGAGAAAGGACTTAACCTTAAAAGAACAGATTAAAGTTGTTTGGGGAAACTAGTGAGGAGCATTTGCAGCTATACAGCATTAAGGATTTGGGGCAGGAAAGCATGTTTAAAGAATGATTTACTGTCTCAAAAATATTTTTGTTTAAAAGAACAATTTAAGAAATTAATATACATATGGAGAAGCAAAAAACACCCATTGTCCTTAGGTGTTATCTGGCCAAAATGTTTGTGAGTCTACCAGATAGTTCTGGTAAGGAGCAAGAAGGACTGGATAAGCATCTATGCATTTGCAGGGTACAAGTCACACTGAGAATTCACATGTTGGGGTATCAGAATGACAACAGGGACATTGGCCTCAAGAGTTCAGTATCAGCCACTCTGAGAACAGGGTTGGCTGCATGGACACAAGGTTTGCTCAAGCTCAGTAACTCTTAGAGATGACTCTTAGACATGCACTTCCTTTAAAATAAAAAGAACAAATGTATATAAAATATGCTCAATTTGACATGTGAAGAGTGAGAGAACTTGGAAAGAAGATACCACATGCAAGCAGCTGACATTTTGGAGGAGCAGAGCTCTGGCAACACCAATTCTGTGAAAAGATTCCACCAAGAAAACCAAACCCTGCCACAAGACATCCTGTGACAAATCAGATGTGCTAAACTGCAGATGCTCCACTTACTTTGTGCCCAGGACAGAAAAATACCATTTTCTATCACACAAAGCATGACTTCTGCAGAGAGCCCCATGTGCTTTACCAATTATAACGCCCTCACAGTGCCCTAGAAGGCAGTGAGCCATGACCATCCTCTCCTTGCCTCACAGTCATCTCCCATTTCCGTAACACCATTCCTTCTGTTAAGTCACTCATTTATACAGCAAATCATTGGCTTTGTCTCAAAGCCAAAGAACTATATTTAGTGGAGGTTTATTCCAAAGAATCTCAGTGCAAGGTTAACAGCTTTCACCTCCTTTCTTTATATAGGGAGGTACACAAATGTAGTTGGAAATTTTCCAGGCAAAAGTAGTCCAACACAATTTTTCAACCACCATATTTAGATAATGACTTCAACCTCTTTCTTTGAAACTGTTTTTCCCATGGAATCAAGTTTTGTCTCTGTATGTGTTGAGAAAAGGAAATCAATGCGTTCTTTTTAAACCCTACCTTCCATGACGTACACCAGGGAACCCACATCTCCCTCCTTGATGATGCAGCTGTCTTTGCCATACTCCACAGGATACATACAATCCACAATCTCCTGGATCTGGGACAGTTCCAGATTCTTCATGAAGTCATTGTCAAGGATTGCTTCCTTTATTAGCTCCTTGGACCTGTGGCACAACAAGAAAGAACAAGATTTATCCATGTGTCCATCAGCAAAGCTCATTTATAGCACACGAACTTTAGCACAACTACAGTGCCCCAGTGAGTATTTCCTAGGGGAAAAAGAAGAAGAATTTTCCTAAAAATGTGCTCAAAAGCTTAGAAAAAATATGTTACAGAAATGTTACACTTGTAATTCTTCTTTGTAAAGAAGTTTTAGATATGTCAAGTATTGAAGTGAAAAGCCGCAAGATCCTCTTTTAGCTGCAAGTTTCACATTTATAATAACACCAAACAGTAACGTGGCTACTTGAAATATCTTCCATATACAAAACTGAAATACAAACTAGAAGTTATAGGATTTATGACTTAGTTTATTATATTTTCTATTATTTATATAAACTGGAGCACACCAAATGGCAATACTGCATGGATTAGTTGAGTATTCATCCAAGGCTGTTATAGTCACTGGAGAGGCACCACTGGTGCAGGAATAACACCACCATTAATTCATTTCTTTGCTGACTAAATGGAAAATTCCAAAGTTATACTGGTGTGCAGAGAATTATACATGCAGTTCTGGTTTGGCATGTGATCTGGTTGTGAGTTTGGAGCTCTTAGTAGCTACTTTGCCAAGGTGAGTAAGGAAGACGTTGCTGAAGACATAGATATCAGAACTCAAAGTTCACCAGCTCTCTCGGAGCTTGACTAAGTTCCCAACATAATAAGGACATGGAACTGTTGGAGCAAGCCCAGAGGAGGCCACAAAGCTGGTAAAAGAACTGGAGCATCTGCCCTACAAAGACAGGCTGAGAGTTGGGGCTGTTCAGCCTGGAGAAGAGAAGGTTATGTGGAGACCTGCCAGGATCTGAAGGGACCTACAGGGATGCTGGAAAGGGACCCTGGGTTAAGAACTGCAGTGACTGGACAAGGAGAAATGAGGATAAATTGAAAGAGGATAATTTAGATTAGATATTAGGTAGACTATTTTCAGTGTGAGGGTGGTGAGACACTGGCACATGTTCCCCAGGGAGGCAGCGGATGCCACAATCCTGGCAGTGTTCAAAGCCAGGTTGGATAAAGCCTTGAGCAACCTGTTCTGGTGGGAGGTGTCCCTGCCCAGGGCAGGAGGTTGGGACTAGATGATCTGTAAGGTCCATTCCAACCCCTTAACATACTATGATACTTTGAATGAGCACATGACACAAACTCTAGCTTCACAAAGGCCTCTATGTGTGTCCTCTTATGAAGGAAAACATGCAACAAAACCACTGACATGTTTGTCCTGATCTTCCTGAGATTCTTTCAATTTCTACAACTCAAGTGCTCATTACACAGTGAGTCATTCTCAGTTGAACCTTCCAATCTTCCCTTTGGACTTCCAGGTTCAACATCATCCATGTGCTAATGCAATGTAACCACCATGTCGCAATGTTGTGCAAAAAATTCCTAAAGCAACTTGTGCAAATGAACAACTGAGAATGTTACGTCTCTGTCTAGACCAAAACTAAAGCCCCTAAAACACCTGCAGGCTGGACACCTACACCTCACCCTTCATTTCTCACTCTGCAGCTCCACTTGTGTGGGCTGAATCATTTGCTGATGTGACCAGATCCCTGCAGAGCTAATGCAGAAAGATAGAGAGCTTTATCTTTTTAAAAGATTAGTACGAAACAAGGTTTTCAACAGAAGACACATTAATGGACCATATCTTCTTGAAGAAGAGCCAAATTGGGACTACAGCACAACAAAACCAGACAGTACTGGAGATGCTATGCCTGTGTTATGCCCCTTTACACTACACTTCAGGGTTATATGCACCACACACTGAACTCATTAATGTTCAAGGTGCTTTTTATGCTTTCCATGGTTTTGAGGTTATTTCAACAAAACATTCTACTTGACATCAGAGTCCATCAGTACTGACTCTGCTGAAGAGGATGGAAGGGGACCAGGCTTTTCAAGTCCTGCGTGTAGGGTGACATGGGCTCAGACCACAATAAAGCCATTTTGCTCTTCTGGATCTTTATTTGACTTCACACACTGACACTCCAATTCCTTCTGCATGCAAATAAAATCCACCAGTCAAGCCTACATCTGTGATATTTCTTCCTTTCAGTAAAGCAAGAAGCTGGCAATTTGTAAGGCTGACCAGATGATGGATAACCTGATTTCCTTACTCCCTCCTCCTGTGCTGGAGCAAGACAACACTTTCTGTGCCATGCCTTGACTCAGCACTGCTCTTTTGGTCTTAGTCACCCCCACAGGCCCCCCAAATCCTCCTAACAAAGGCACTAATTATCAGTGTTACTCAAACTGCCAAAGAAGAAAGCATAATAAAAGCTTTCACATTAGTCCTATCTACTTGCATTACAATTTCAGCCATTTATTTCATTCCAAAGCTCAAAATGAGGCTTTCTCCTTGATAAAATACAAGTCAGCCTTTCAAATGCAATGGTTCTAAGTATACCCACAAAGATTGCAGGGATTTCAGACCTGGTTCAAGTCAGACTTTTCCTGTTGAGTAGGGGTCCTCAGCAGAAAACAATGCTCTCCTGTTGGACTCGAGCATGATGAAGGATTTGAGAAGGAGCTGGGAAATTTGGTCTAAATGACAGCAAAGGAGAAGGAAAATTCACTAGAAATCAGTTGAAAGGTTAGACTTGATGATCTTAAAGGTCTTCCCCAACTTTTATGATTCTGTTTTGGGGAGGAGCAGCAAAACATACTCAACACAAACAAACTCAGGGAACTCATGAGCTTAATGGTATTATTACAGGCTAAGAGTACATCTGAACTACCCAATTCACAGCCTCTGGCCTTCAATAAAGAAATATCAGAGAAATCTCAGAGCTCACCAAGTCATTCAAATCCTTTTAACCACAACATAAAACACATCCATTACAAGGAATGAGGAAAAACACCCTGGCTAGGACAGCAATGAAACAGTTTCATGTCTGCCACAGCTAAGCATCTTAAAATTAAGTACCTTCATAGAATGGTCAGGAGAATAACTCAGTCACGCTTGAATGTAACAAAACCAGGTATTATTACTTAGGGAGAATTACTTAAGATGAGACTTGGACTACAAAGTGCATAGCATGAGAGAAAAGCACCTTCAGCTGCCCTCAGACAGTGCTGGCTGGAGGAGCAAACACCTTACAATCCAACTGCTTATTTATAAGAGCATTTCATAGAATCCCAGACTTGTTTGGGTTGGAAGGGACCTCAAAGCTCATCTCATTACAACCCTCCCACCACAGACTAAACCACACTTCATAGTCTGAGAGCTACAAACCTTTTCACCAGGAAATATTCCATCAGTCTTTTAAAATAAAATAAGAAAAAAGCCTGGTTTGACACATATGAAAACGAGTTGATACTAAAAATACATTGTCATAGCTACAATAAGAATTCCTCTATTGTTCCCCATGAAAGAATATTCATCACTCTAATAATTCACAAAAATTATTCATGCAATGGAGATTACCAGTCCCACACACTCACACACAACAGACCTCCAGCAACTCCAACACGATTGTATTAAATGGTTTTCTTCCAATGTAATTCACAGGTGCCATTGCAGATAAATATACTTTTTTCATTTATATTTATTTTTCTATAGAATCACAGAATCATTTAAGTTGGAAAAGACCTCTGAGATTATCAAATCCAACCTGTGATTCATCACCATTTTGTCAACTAGACCAGAGCACTGAGTGCCACGTCCATGCATTTTTTGAACACCTCCAGGGATGGTGATTCCACCACCTCCCTGGACAGTCCCTTTCAATGCCTGACCACCCTTTCCATGAAGAAATTATTCCTGATGTTCAATCTGAATCTCCCCTGGCACAGCATGAGGCCATTTCCTCTTGTCCTGTCACTTGTTCCCTGGGAGAACTGACCAACTCCCATCTGACTGTACCTCCAGTCAGGGAGTTGTAGAGAGTGAGAAGGTTCCCCCTGAGCCTCCATTTCTCCAGGCTGAGTCCTCCCAGCTCCCTCAGCCACTCCTCCCATGACTGACTCTCCAACCCCTTTCCCAGCTCCATTCCCTTCTCTGGACATGTTCCAGCCCCTCAATGTCTTCCTTGTCATGAGAGGCCCAGAACTGGACACAAATGGAACATATGAAACTCAGAGCATATAAATGAACTCATAGTTCACAATTATTCTATAACAAATGCTTCTCTAAACCACACCATTCCTTAATCATCATCATTATTTCAAACAGCACCTATCCCAGAAGTGTAAATACAGAAATCTACCTAGTAATACAAACAAAAAAAGGTATTTCACATAGTCAAACCCACACTCCTGTCATGGCAGGTAAGTGCTTTAAACAAGAAACACCCTGCAAACAAAATCAACTACAATATTAGTACAGGACCAGGACTGTTTCCAAATGAGCCTGTTTGAAGCAGGAGGCATTTACATGAATATGTACTTAGAGCTGAAGTGATTTCTCCTAATGCAGAGGGTCATTCCGAGTAGAAAGCAGTTACTGCCATCTTCACCCTCCAAAGGAAGGAGACTGGCACTAAGCTATCACTATTTTCCTGAACGATTAATGACCAAATGTGATGGAGATTTGACGAAGAGTTGAAAAAAAGGGCACAATCCTCTGTGATCCGTCCGGTCCCAAATCAGTTTAAGTCCATCACAGTAATTAATAAGGCAACAGGAGGAAGAAGCTAATTGCATTCAAATCTGCAGGAGTCATGCAAAAAGAACCTTAACAAGTTTGCTAAAAATACACCTAATACGCAAAAACCTCTTTGCCTGGTTGTGACGCCTCTCAGAAGAAAAGCACATAATGGCGTGTACATTCACACACCTCCCAGTCCTGTCCTGGGGGTGTTCCAGTCCTCCAGCCAGACCAGAGCCAGCCACCAACCTTCCCAGCATGACAGTTTTCAGCAAAATGCCTGGAAAAAACCTCAGCCACTTTTTCTGCCTCAGCAAACCAGGGCTCTGCACAGAAGCCACGTTTCAGCTGAGAAAAGCTGCTATTAAAGGTTTGCAAGGGCCATAAAATGTGGAATTTCAAAGCTAGGCTGCTAACATCCACTGGCAACTCATCAGGCATGAAGGCAGGAGATGAATAAGAATATTGGGTTGTAGTAGATGCAAGAAAAGCCCCCGAGATGCATCCCAGGAGCATGGGGAGGTCAAGGGAGGGATTCTGCCCTTCTGCTCTGCTCTGGTGAGATCTCAGCTGCAGTGCTGCCTTCAGCTCTGGAGCTCCCATCATCAGACATGAAGCTGCTGGAGCGAGTCCAGACGAGGCCACGGAGATGTTCTGAGGGCTGAAGCACCCCTGCCATGGAGCCACACTGGGAGAGCTGGGAGTGTTCAGCCTGGAGAAGAGGAGGCTCCAGAGAGACCTTAGAGCTCCTTCCAGTGCCTAAAAGGGCTTCAACAGAACTAGAGAGAGACTACTGACAAGGTTCTGGAGTGACAAGACAAAAGGGAATGGCTTCACACTGACAGAGAGCAGGGTTAGATTAGGTATTAGGAAGAAATTGTTCCCTGTGAGGATGGTAAGGCACTAGATGATCTTAAAGGTCCCTTCCAACCCAAACCATTCTGTGAATCTTTGCAGCCCTCGATAAGAAGCAAATTAATGCTACAGTAGTTTGCAATCACACAGGAAAATGCCAAGCCCTGTAGTACAGCCTGTTGTTAATCCTGACAGTAATTCACATTTTACAAAGAACAGAATGAACAGTCATCTCAGGCTCTTCACTCACAGCACAAACACCCCATGTTCCCTATGCTGGATTTGTACCTCCTGGCACATACAATAAATATTAGAACTAAAAGGCAATCTTCATCCCAAAAGGTCTTATTTCAAACATTGGAAAAGCTACTTGCTGTTTACAGCAGTAAAAGTGCAGCTCCCTGGGACATGAGAACTCTTTATTTACATGTATGATAAACCCTGCTCAAAGCTCCTACAACCAGAGACACCTCTTTTGGCCTTGTACATATAAATAGGTACATATGTACAACCTTTACACCTATCCACCAACCAAACCTATAGAGTGTATTTGCAGAAACTCATGCCCAAGCACTATGTTTTTGGGAGCTTCCATAATCCTCCACAAGGAATTAAGCTGATTCCAGTAGATAAGAAGCATGAAAAAAAATCTGTGGCCTCTGCCCCAGACTATGACAAGCAATACAAGAATCCAGCCAAGCCCTACAACAACAGTCTGTTTAAAATCCACACCGTGAAATGTTTAAAAGTGTTTACTTCTACAAAATGTGGCTATGGAAAAAGGAGAAAAAAACCCTTCCTTAAAAAGAGAAAACATGGCCAAGTGTTATGCCT
>NW_008664923.1:0-6370 GCF_000695815.1 Acanthisitta chloris | reverse complement strand
GCAGGATATGAACACACTGCAAAAAGTGTTAGACAGACTTTTTTTAAGCTATCCCTAGACATACCTGCATTTCCAAGGGGGACAAACATTCCAAGAAACACAAAAAGCAAAGGCTGCAAGTTTGTAGCAGGTTTAGGGAAGGGTTTTGCTCAAAGCTCACATTCATAGAGCTTTTAACTATGTTTTTAAGCCCTCATATACTTAAAGAGTATGTAAGGCCAGAACACACACACACGTTGCTCGGAATAGAATCCCAGAATGGTTTACGTTGGAAGGGACCTTAAAGACCATCTAGTTGCACCCCTTGTCATGGGCAGGGACACCTTCCACTAGCCCAAATTAGTCCAAGCCCCATCCAGCCTGGCATTGAACACTTCCAGGGATGGAGCAGCCACAGCTTCTCTGGGCAACCTCTGTCAGTGCCTCAACCCCCTCACAGAAACAACCTCTTCCTAATATCCCATCTAACCCTGCCCTCTGGCAGTCGGAAGCCATTCTCCCTTGTCCTGTCACTCCAGTTCCTGATGAAGAGTCCCTCTCCAGCTTCTCTGTAACTCCTTCAGCTCCTGGCAGGTTGCTCCTAGGTCTCCACACAACCTTCTCCTCTCCAGGCTGAACAGCACCAACTCCCTCAGCCTGTCTCCATAGGGCTAGCACTCTAGTCCCCTTAGCAACTTTGTGGCCTCTTCTGGACATGCTCCAACAGTTCTGTGTCCTTCTGATGTTGAAGTATCTGCATAATTTATCTGCTTGGCTCTGTTTAGGAATACTGTGGCCTGGCCAGGCATACAGGGGTTCAAAAATCACAGCCAAGAATCATAAAGCCTTCAGTGATACCAAAATGGTTGTCATCAAGAAACAGCGCCCATAATCTCTTCCTTGCACTCATCCCTTCTCAACAGATTGGGTTACATGCTGCAGTTTGCTCTTAGGTTTCTACCTAAGAAATAGAGGCAGAATGTAGAACTTTCCAAGATTTGATCCCTCAATCACCAATTTGAAGTCCACAGCCCTCAGGAAAGCTGCTTTTGCAACCCATGAGAAATGATTGGTGCCAAGTCATGGAAAGGTAGAGCTTCCTCCCTGGCTGCTCCAGGGGGTTTGGCATTAAAGGCTAATACCAAACACCCACGGTGTTAGGCACTTTCTGGAGTGGATAATACTGGATGAAGCCTTTAAATACTAAAACCTTTTAATAAACAAATGGATCTTCTACAACTTACTACTAGGAACAGAGCTGTACAGAAAACTCAGACCTTTTGGTAAAATCTGGGTCTTGTTTGGATTCCAGTGCCATTAATAGTTGATAACTCTCCATTAGCTGTTTGGTTTGGCTCTGGATAAAGACCATTTTGAATGTTTCATAAAGGGAATTTTAAATATAGCTCCAGAGAGCTATTCTTGTCTCATTAACTGGGAATAAGAGTAAGATTCAAGTCTAGAACGGAGTAACATGAACTTGTGGATTTTCTTTACAGCACTTGCCTTTCCCACAACATGTAACCCACAGCCTATCTCCAAGTTTTAAGAGGAAATATCTGAGTAGGATCTAAAGCAGCTTCAGCAATGCTGTTCCTGCATAGCTGGATGGAAGAATATGTTCTTCAAAAGAGTACACTAACATTTTTTGTCAAAATGTCAATTTAAAAAGAGACAAGCAACAGGGACAGCAACTGTGCCCTGTAAGCCAGGAAAATAACTCCCCCATTTTCGTTTTTCTTGGTCTTAAATACAACTTAGAGCTGCAGAATCGATTGCTCTGTACAGAATATGTCACTCAGACAGCTCCACTTAGCGTATCTAAATATATCAGTACACTGATGTTCATTATACCGTATTTTGGCATTTAAAAAGAAAAAGCATTTCAGCAAAAAAAAATTAAAATTTCCTTTCACCTACGCTGAAAATTGTTGTTAGTATGAAAATACTGCAGGCAAGAGCTGGTTAACTTGCATTTTAACATGTCTCACCCCACAGATCTTAATTTACCACCCTTATTTAGGCTAGTGTTTTGCATGCTATAAAACCCCAGGTTTAGACACTGGAAGTGTTGGCAAGCTCAGTCGAAAGAAAGTTGGCTCTTGCCAACACAATTTGCCTAGTTCTGAAATATCTGACAGCTCCCAGGAACTCCCACATGAGTTTCATTTTGAGAAACCACTATCAAAACCTCCAAACAGGATCAAACAGCTACTTGATTAAGCAGCTGAAGCTTTGGCCAGCTAATTATACGTAAAAACACAGAATCATTAAGGTTGGAAAAGACCTCCAAGATCATCCAGTCCAACCTGTGACCCATCACCACCTTGTCAACTAGACCAGAGCACTAAGTGCCATGTTCAGTTGTTTCTTGAACACCTCCAGGAATGGTGACTCCACCACCTCCCTGGACAGCCCCTTCCAATGCCTGATAACCCCTTCTGGGAAGAAATTCTTCCTGAACTCTTCCTGAGCACATAGCAAGGTCAGGATGGATGGGGATGGGGTGTCTCTCAGAGATGCCTGGCCAAAACCCAGTAGCCTTTTGAGGGGTGTTACCCCAATGCACCTCACAGTTTTGGTGCTCACATCCAGCGCGACTGAGATAGAGCTTTTTTACATCAACCAAAATAGCAGAGAAAACATATGTACCCATATGTCTAAACACCAAGGGACCCAGAAACTACCCAAACTCCTCCAGGAGAAGTTCAGTGAGCGAGACTGAGTCATGGAGATCCAGACAACACTTCCTTTAGGTCAGAATGATACATCTTGAACAGAAGCACATACTCTAAAGGCAGGAGTTTCTCCATCAATCAAACAATTATCCATGTAGGCTTCCACTCTTGGCAGCTATATGCAGTGAACCCTGACTGGAGGCAGGTATGAGGAGTGGAGCTATATGGCAACTAAAACAGTTCCCCTGAGTTTATTAGCATATTTTGAGGCCTGTGTGGCTTCACAGTGATAAATGAACGCAAAGACAGTGAACTGCGTTCACATGCCCTGCAGAAGAAAGTTATTGATAGGCACTACGGAGATGGCCCTCACCCTGGTGGAATAAGCAGGAAATCTGCCAAGTGGATGATAACCTAATTTAAATAGATGCAGAAATCCAATTAGAGATCCTCTGAGCAGAGACAGCTCACTCTGGTCTCTTGGATTAGAGGCTACTAACACGTCATGAGCTTCTCTAAATGCACTGTTGTCCAGGAGAGATGAATGTCCTCTGCTAAAGCACTTTGCTCCTCCCCGGCATAAACACATCAAAAACTAATGCTGTCACAGCCAGAGAAATACAGAGCCGCTTCCAGTGGAGGTTCAGGATGGGGATTCACAAAAATTGTGATGTATGGCAGGGAGGGGGGGAACGACAGAGATTTCACATCACTTACTCTGATTCACCCAACACTTCTGATGGATGTTACTGTTACTAGGAAAGTTCCTTCAGCTCCTTTGCTTCTGGAGAAGTCCCAGGCTGAAATGCCATAGGTGTATGACAGCAGAATGCAGATAGGGACTCAGAGCTTTAGTCTTCCAATAAATATTCTTAGGGGTTTTAGGGAAAATATTTCTTCCTGCTTTACAAGGCAGCAGGACTGACGTTAGCAGTCACACTTTGAGACATAAATCTTTGGAATATATATGGCATTATCAAAATAACTCACCCCCTGCCAATGCCATGGAGCAGTTAGTGGGGATTTAAAGGCAAGATGTACCTCTTTACAGAAGGGTCACTCTGGGATACAGCAATCCTGAGCAGAGCTGCGGGAGCACCATTGTACAGGCTCTGTCTAGTCTGCTAATAAACCAGATTACAGCCAGGCAAGCACCTTTTGGCAGACAATATGAACTCCAAACAGCCATACAACTCGATAATGTTTAAGTGGAGAAAGAACAGCAGCAGGAAGCTCATGAGGTGTCTGCAGAAAAGCTGGAGGATGGGGCTGGGAGCAGGGCAGTACTGCTGCTAGTATCTTTCCCTTCAAAGTCAAAGGGAGAGAGGTTGGCACATTCAAAATATCACCTTCAAATTAGTATTTCCACTGCAGGAGCATTGACTGTCACTATCCTGCTGAGTTTTGAAGAATATCTCGACAGCAACTGCTCTCTACAACAACTCCCTGACAGGAGGTTGGAGTCAGGTGGGGGTCAAGTCTCTTCTCCCAGGCAACAAGCAACAGGACAAGAGGAAATGGACTCAGGGGACATTCAGGTTGGGCATCAGGAATAACTTCTTCACTGAGGGGTGTCAGGCATGGGAAAAGGGTGTCCACGGAGATGATGAAGTCACCGTTCCTTAGAGAAGTCCAAGAAATGACTGAATGTGGCACTGAGCGCTCTGGTGTAGTTGATAGGGTGGTGATGGGCTACAGGTTGGACTCCATGATCTTGGAGGTCTGATGATCCTGCTGAGCAAGTTTTGGAGATCACTCACTATGGTACCCTGCCCCCAGGATCAGGTGTAACCTATTGGTGTTACAGCCTAGCAAGCCATAACCCCAGCATGGAAGATGCTGAGGGAATCCCAAGGGAAAGCTCTCTCCTCCTTACAAACAGGGCCATTTCAGCGAGAAACAAGAACATCATTTGTTTCTTGAGGATAGACAGCAACATGCATTAAGCAGATTGCTACTGTGCCTCCTTTGGCAAGCCAAGAAAGCTATTCCTTTAATAAGACAGGAATACTCCAGATTCATTCTGTTGAGAGGCAGGAGATGGGAAGCATATGGATTGCCCTGGCAGGATAGGCTCTGCAGACAATGAACAAGGCTCTGCTCTCAGGGTGTGTGAAATGTACCTGCAGCTTGTCACTGTCACATCAAGGGATAGGGGAATTCCCTTTCAACCAAAGACTAGGGGTGAACGTGGAATGAGATGGGATTATCCAAGCACAACAGCAAAGGAGGAGGTCACATACTGGTTTGGCAGCAGGTAAACCCATGAGTGCATACAGCAATGAGGAATTGAAAGCACAAGGAATCACACATCAGAGACAAGCTCAAGAGGAACACAAGACAGCTTCCAAAGCTTTAGTAAGGATTGTATCTTTAATCCTCAAGCCTCTGGGATAGTCACATTACACAATCACACATGGCAGGGCCTGGAAAACCAACCACCACTACAAGTGATGCCCTGGATCCAGGATTTGCTGTGGCAAGTGAAATCCAAATGAAGACACCACTTGGCCAGCAGTATCCCATGCTTCAACATTCCTGCAGGATTGCCAACTCAAGGATGTGTTTCTCCCAGAATATTTCTAATGTGTGATGTATGGCAGATCAAACTGTTTGCTGGGTACCAGTGTAAAAGCACCTACTACAGCATATGCTACAGCTATGGGCAGTTAGCAATGTCCCTGGCTCCCCAAAATAAAACAGTGCTGCCACTCTGCTGTCCAGGTCCTGAACAGAACACTTCTGGTTCATAGGAAGGCTCTGAACAGGGCACTGGAGAGAAGAACCAGGTCTCAAGGCTGAAAACTGTGACAGAAAAGTAAGCCAGAGGAGGGCAAAGAATTAAGTTACCTTTATCTGCATCATAGGAGCAGAAAACTAAGTCTGGTCACATAATGTACTTTTATAATTACTTTCTTTTCCTTGCATTACTACCCTGCACTTAACTCTCCAATTTTCCACCACTCTTATGTCTCATCACCTTCCCACACCATCTCTAAATTCCAAAGTGCTTGTTCCCATTGCAACATCTCTGGATTGTCTTCCTTTTTTGTCCGAGTACCTCACTTAACATTCCAAGTGCATAGCGCCATAAATTTCTTTTCCCTTTCCTTCCACCATCTTCTCAAATTGTTTCTCCCCTTCTTCTCCCCCCGAAAGTTCCTGTCTCTTGCTATCTCACTGCTTCCACAGGGCAGCTGAGCAAAAAGCAGCCAAACCAAACCAGAAAGCACAGCCTGCAGCAGGACAGGGGCAGAAAGCTGAGCACCAGGTCAGGAGAAAGAGGTCTGAAGACACAGCTGTCTTGGAAATGGGTCTGCAAAGAGCCAGAAGGACACCAAGGGTTTAATGTGGGAGAACAGAAAAGGAACAAGGAAGTAGCAGAGGTACTTGTATCGGACTTGGTTGAAATTTCCTTCCAGTACCTAAGTGGGCTCCATGAGAGATGGAGATGGACTTTGGACAAGAGCCTGGAGTGATAGGACAAGGGGGAATGGCCTTAAGATGAAGGAGAGCAGCGTTAGGTGGGATATTAGGAAGAAATTGCTCCCCGTGAGGGTAGTTAGGTTTCCCAGGGAAGCTGGGGCTGCCCCATCCCTGGAAGTGTTCCAGGGCAGGTTGGACAGGGCTTGGAGAAACCTGATCTAGTGGAAGGTGTCTCTGCCCATGGCAGTGGGGTGGATGAACTTTAAGGTCCCTTTCAACTCAAACCA
>NW_008664922.1:18467-25779 GCF_000695815.1 Acanthisitta chloris | reverse complement strand
CCATGTGGGGCCGCGCGGGGCCGTGTGGGGCCGTGCGGGCCCGGTGCTCTCCGGCCGGTGAAGGGGTGAAGCAGAGCTCTGCTCGCCCCCAGCATTGTTGCCTCCAGGTTTGCCGCTTTGCTTTACCAACCCACTGCTCCCCGCGCGGCAGCCCCGAGCCGGGCTCTCCTCAGTGAGACAGCGCTCCTACGCTGTGCCCCTCTGCTAATTAATAGCTGTTCATTAATAATGTGTTAATAGAGAAAACCAAGAACTGGTCAGAGCCGGTGGGATTGTTTCAGCTGTTGGTTGTAAGATTTTCAGCCAAGCAACAGCTGAAAGCTTTGGGTAACGAAGGGTCAGAGGATGAGGCTGAGTAGTCCAGGGGCCTTTGTGGCTGTGTGAGCTGACAGCAGGTTTAAAATCCAGATGCTTTAACAGCTTCTGAACCAGAAGTGGCTATTTCAAAACATGCTTCCAGATGTGTGCTGTTAGTCTTTGGCAGATCAGAATTTATTGTCCCCCTCTTAATTCTGTGCTTAACTAAGCCTGTGCAAATCAGATTTTAGGAGTGCACAGTCTCCTGGGTGAGAACGAGTGATGACTTTGTGACGGGAGGATGAGGGATGGATTGAAAACCAGTCAATGATTTACCAAATTGATGGCTCCTCTTGCACTTTGTGCCTTGAATGTAGATTTTCTGGCAAAATCTTCGGTAGATCTAGAGATTATGACTGATTGCTCACACTGTGATTCCACAGTTAGTTAGTATGGTACATTCTCTGCATTTTTGTTGTATTTACCCTGGTATTAAAAAGCAGAACTAGGGAATTTCATGGCTCTAGGCTGAGGGTGTTTCTGTCCAATCTAGATCCCTGCTGGCTGTAGGAATAGGTACCTGTCTTCTGTTACAAATATTTAGGCCTTTTAGGGTTGGCAGTATGTACTTTACCTAGTTTAAGCCCAGGTAAACATCTGCAGTTCTGCTGTTACAGGTAAAGTAAGGATTTTAACTGGTTCTGGCCAAACCTGATACTGTTCATTGTACAACAAAACTGCTATTAGCTGTTATTTTCTCCTGATTGCAGGTGATGAATCAGACCTGGCAAGCTTAACAGGTGCTCTGGGCACTGTTATTTCTTCCAGTGAAATTTCAGAAAGGCTGAATGATTGTATGTCTGGTCTTGGGAATTTGCATTAATCCCCTTTCAGTGATTCTGTGGGAACACCACAGCTAGTTGGAACACATAAAATGTCATTTTCTTATGTCAGTTTATAGCACATGCTATGAAATGCTGCATATTTGCAGCTGCATAGCAATGGCTTAGACCTTGTTTGTATGCAAGAAAATCAGTGCAAATCTTCTTGTATAACTGAATTATTCCAAAACACATGCACACTGAGTAGATTGCAAAGTGATCCGTTCCAAAGGAGTCTAGACTGTGACAGCATTCCTCATCATGTTTTATGTAGATAAGGTCTTTGATTTCACAACTTGCCTGTGTCATTTTAGGAAGCTGTTCAGTACCTTATTTGCTGAAAGATGTTGTGTCTGTCAGAAAGCAAAATTCAGTTTATTTGATACCCTGCCCATTTTATCCTGAAGAACAGACCCAGAGTCATCTTTGTAAAAGTGACTACAAAGGGCATTCCAGATCCTTATCCTTTTAGAACCTGAATCTGTTCCACATTCCATAGCCTGCTGATTTTCTCAGTCAGCTGTGCATATGTACCTGTTGATAGGGTTTACTGATCCAGAATCCTGCTCTTTCATCCAGGCTCTGCACCTTTTGTCTTGAAAAGCTTCCTGAGATGCAGAGTTGTGGTTGCAGAGCAGGAGTTGTCACGGTCCCAAGAGCAGGGAATGAAGACTTGCTAACAGTAATCCATGCAGCCACTGCAGAGTTGTTAGTGCCCAGTAACTCACTGATAATAACCTTACAGCAAAATCTCTGGTCCCTAAGCATCACTGGAGGGCTCTGCATGGCAGCCTTGACAAGATCCTGCTCGGAATCCATCCTGATAAGGAACAAGAAACTCACTCTTGATGTGGGTCTCAGACCATTGTGTGACCTCCAGTTTGCCTTCTGAACTCTCTTAACTTTAAATATTCTGTGCTTCAAGAACATCCCCGAAACAAATACCGGTCTCTTATTTTAAACCACCACTTTTATTATGCAGTCTTTCCATTCCTGTTGCTCATTTCACTGCAGTATTTGAGTGTCTCCTAAGCACTCCTGGCTTATTACATTTTTTGCTGAATAAGAGAATGACATCCAAATTTCAGATCTTTGTTTACTCATTATTATTTAGCTGCCTGAAAGCAAATGTGGGGCAATTAAACCTTTGTGTTGAAATTATGAATTTCAGATCTGGGATTTTTTCCAAAAGCCAGTAGTGTTTCTCTCATTTTCTCACTTGGCTGAACAAGAATTATTTTAAATGAACCATACAACAGATGTCCTCTTTTTTTGTTGTTGTTTTTGTGTTATAGGTTATTAAATGCAAGGCTGCTGTTGCCTGGGGGGCAGGTAAACCTCTCTCTATTGAGGAGGTGGAGGTTGCTCCACCCAAAGCTCATGAAGTTCGTATCAAGGTAATTAAATCACTTGCTTTAAGCATTGTATTTTGGGAGATTCAGTATTAAAGCTGAACAGTTTGTTTGCCAGTAGAAGAAATGTTGAAGAGATAGCATTAGTTCATTTTTGAGAGACTAACTTGTTTCAAATCCAAGATGCTAACCTACTTTGAGACAACTTGGAGTCCTGATTTCAAGGAAACCACATCATCTTTTACCCATTTCAATGTCAGAATTTAGTTAATGGAAATTATAAAAAAGTACTGTCATGACTTGACTTCGTCAAAGTAAGAAAAAGTGCCTTGCCAGGAGTTGTAAACATGTTGGTGATAGCACAAATGCTGCCAGAACTGGTAAATTTGTCCTGGCAATTGTTCTGAATTCCTGACCAAAGGGAATTATTTAGATCTGTGCTTCTATTCTGTTCTTCAGGGTGTCTCAGGTTATATATTTCTTCACAGATTGTTGCCACTGCTGTCTGTCACACTGATGCCTACACTCTGAGTGGTGCTGACCCTGAAGGATGTTTCCCTGTGATCTTGGGACATGAAGGAGCAGGGATTGTGGAGAGTGTTGGAGAAGGAGTAACAAAAGTAAAGAAGGGTAAGAAAATACCATACAAATTTGATGCCTTCCTTAAAAGTGTTAGTTTATTTCAAGGCCAGCTTTCAAGTTGAGCCACTGAAATGCTGTATTGCAGGAGTTAATGAAATGTTTTCTTGTGGGGTGTGTGCCTGTGTAGATCTCTCTGTCAGTGAGACACAATACTAACCTATTCAATGTGCTTTTGGTTTAATGCTTCGAAGAGCCCACCATACCCATTTCTTATTTGAAATTGGATCGATATAATTAGAAGGGGGTTGGGGTTTTTTTTTCCAAACAATAGTTGTTACCTGATGGTTTAATTAAAGGACTTAAAGTGTTTACTCATGTTGTTCACTGTTGATTTGGGGTTGTTTTGTTTCACAGTAGCATTGCTATTTGTTCTGGAACAACAAATCTCTGATTATTGTCTGCTCAGACATGATTCAGGTGGTTTATTTAGCACTCTAAATGATACTACTGTATACTGTAAACAGTTTTCAATCTGTTTTCAGTGAACACAAGTTCACATAAAAACAATGACAGTCGAGTAACCATTTTTTTCAGACTGCCTTGCTTGACTCAATAACTAGTCACAGGATATTTTTTTTCTCAGGGGACACTGTTATCCCTCTATACATCCCCCAGTGTGGAGAGTGCAAGTTCTGTAAGAATCCTAAAACAAACCTGTGCCAGAAGATAAGGTCTGTGTGGATGATTTTTTTTTTTGATGCCCAGTATAGTATTTGTTTAGTGTATACCTGTTTCAGTTATCAAAAGCAATTGACAGGAAAATAAATCTGTTGATGCTTCACTTAATGACTTGGAAAGTAGGTGTTTTAGGAGTCAGTTGTGCACTATTTTCCATTCTTCCTTAAAATTTCTTCTCTGTTTTTCCCCTTTAAATAAATCTGTTTCTCTGTTTTCATGTATGTGAAGGTGCAAACTGGTAGCTTGTGTCCACAGATTTGAGAACATAAATGCTCTGACTCCACAGTTAATCCATACTTCAGGGAATGTCGTTCTTGGGAGTCAACACCAAGGTTTTCAGGTGGTACAGAATTATACAGAAAGCTCTTTTTTTCCCTTAACACCTGCTTCCCAGATAGATTTCCAGCTCCTATTCTGAAAAAAAGTTTCCCAACCCCAAACAAAGGCCCCAGTGACGTAACTGACAGGTGCCATTCAAGGGGAGGGTACTGCAGGAGGTGAAGGCAGTGGTGTGGTACCGTGGCACAAGCAGTTAGCATTGGTAGCGAACAAGGGCAACAGGTTAATAAACTCCCATTTCTTTTAGTGCTTCCGTGGGGGAATTAAGAGCATGAAGTTTTAGGAGTTTAGTCTGTAAACTCCTGGGTTTATTGAAATGATTAAAATGCAAAGGTGGAAGTATGCAGCTGCCTCTCTGTGCTACTTAGGTGGATACTGTCTGGTCAGAGTATTTACTGCTTAAAACTGACTGCATTTTCCTGTGTTTGCCTTAAGAATTACTCAAGGGAAAGGACTCATGCCTGATGGTACCAGCAGATTCACCTGCAAAGGAAAGCAGATTTACCACTTCATGGGGACTAGCACCTTCTCTGAGTATACTGTGGTGGCTGATATCTCAGTAGCCAAGATTGATGCTGCAGCACCCCTGGATAAAGTGTGCCTGCTGGGCTGTGGCATCTCTACCGGCTACGGGGCTGCTGTTAACACTGCTAAGGTAAAGCCTGGGCTAACACCTGAGCCAAAAGGTACAGATAGCTTGGGGCTAGATTAGGACTGTAAACATGATGTACCAAATCTGTGTTTCTTCTTTCCCTTCAACTGATGAAGTTTAGCTAAGAATTTTTAACTTCTCCATAGAGGTTAGAAGAACCTGATGCCCTTTAGAGGAAACTCAGTTAGAGTATTCTGCATCCATTTTGATTCCAGCTATATTTAAAGTACTTTTGCAATTCATCTTAATCTTGCTGCAAGTCATTCTGATAGTTTGAAGCTCAGGGTGAGACAGAGCTAGCTGGCAGATGAATGTGCATGAGTCTAGGGCAGGTTTATGTGAGCCAAGTGTTTGGGCAAAAAGAAAAGCTTGGTACCTAAAGAGCATTTGAGATGAAATTTCTATATAGTTTCCTTTAATTAAATGATAGAGTCTCATAGCCATATATATCTGCTTCCATTTTGCCTTCATTACAGACTTGTTAACCTGTGTTCCCACTCACATGGAAGGATGAATTTTTTCTGTTGCTCATGACTCTGTTCTTACTTGCAGGTGGAGCCTGGTTCTACATGTGCTGTCTTCGGTTTAGGAGGAGTTGGGCTGGCAGTTATTATGGGCTGTAAAATAGCAGGAGCATCCCGGATCATTGGCATTGACATTAACAAGGATAAGTATGCCAAAGCCAAAGAGTTTGGAGCTACTGAGTGCATTAGCCCTCAAGACTTCCAGAAGCCCATACAGGAGGTGCTGGTTGAGATGACTGATGGTGGTGTGGACTACTCGTTCGAGTGCATCGGAAACGTCGGAGTCATGGTGAGTGTTTGCCTGGCAGGAGGATGTAGAGGGAGGGACTAGCTTGCTGCCACTTGATTTCTCAGCTAGCTAGCAAAACGAGCTGCTTTCTTACTGAAAACATACCAGACTCATTTTTTTTTTAAATAGTAATGATAACTGCTATGAGTAAGAAGGTCAATTTGCATTCAATCCGAATTATGTAATGAAAGAGGCTGCTACTTCTTGGTTTGAAAATGGCACTTAAAATGTACAAACTTATTTTGCTGAATGGGACTTCTTTGAAACCCTGAGTTTTCCTATGCTGACAGTTGAAAAATTAACTCACATAAAAAATACATGGTACAATGAACAGTAAAATTTCAGAGACCGCTTGGTATTTCCCTAATTCCTCAAGTAATTACTTTCACCTTTGGAAATGCCGAAGTAGAATGTAAGGGATGAATGTAAGGCTAGGTTTTCAAGAATTAAACCAGCATATATATATATACATATATGGATATAAAAAGTGCAAAGTGAATGTTTAGCAGTATAAGGAATCTGAAGCAATGGAAAATTTAATACATTTTCAGTGTATTTATTGTTACTTAATTGGGGGAAAGGAAGTGCAACCTGTCCAAGCAGCATAGACATCAGCAATAAACACTGCTTTGTCTGTGTGTCTAAGAGGTCTGCCTTGGAAGCCTGCCACAAAGGCTGGGGAGTCAGTGTGATAGTTGGAGTAGCTGCTGCTGGCCAGGAGATCTCCACACGGCCATTCCAGCTTGTAACTGGGCGGACATGGAAAGGGACTGCGTTTGGAGGTAACTCTCTTTTGGGATGGGGCTAAAAATAATTTACCGTGGGTTAGAACTGGCAAGAACACACCACCTCATCTTTGCTTGTGCAAGAAAGTGCTACTGTGCTACTAACAGGCTATTCATAAATGCTGTACTGACTTTTAAGATAAAGACTTTTAAAATCTGACATTCCTACAGACAGGCTGCAAATTAGCACGTTGGTATGATATCTCATATTTTAGAGAATATAATTCCATGATATTCAGTTCTAAAGGAGTGGTATGAAGAGATTGCTTTATCACCAAGTGAAGGTTTGGTTTGGTTCGGTCCAGTGAAAGGACCTAGTCTTCAGGGAGATGGGAACTCACATCAGTATGTTTGTGTGCTTAACTGCTAAGCAAATTGGGGGGTAACATAAGAATGTGCTATGAAGACCTTTAAAATAAAAAGTAAGAAATGATTGATACATGTTTTCTGCTGTCAATCCAAAAACACACTGAGATTTTTACAGCTACTGCAACCTGGGGATTCAGTAATTGCTGAAGTTCATGGAAGCATTCAAACTTGAAATTATTACACTGCTTTTTGTCCATGCAATACAAAATGTAGCTGAGTTATAAAGATACATAGAGGGGTTGATAGAGATGGCTCGTTATGTTTCCGTAGGGGAGGGCTGCTGTTAGGCTGAATGCTGAAATGCCTAAGTGAAAGATTTGTGCACTTAATGTATGTTAGATCTGGCAAAAGCACACATTATCCAATCTGTCCTCTTGCATTCCCTACTGCCTGCCCAGGGTGGGAGGGACAAACATGTCACTGATCTCTGTTCCCGTTCACATTGGTCACCCAAGTGCCTGGGCAAAGGTTGTGTGTTTGATTTTCTGAGCTGGGTGGAAAGGG
>NW_008664922.1:0-18428 GCF_000695815.1 Acanthisitta chloris | reverse complement strand
ACAATGTACCGAAACTGGTGACTGACTACATGTCCAAAAAGATCAAGGTTGACGAGTTTGTGACTCACACCCTGCCTTTTGACAAAATTAATGAGGCTTTTGAGCTGATGCATTCAGGAAAGAGGTAATGCTCACAATACTGAAAGGTGTAGAAGACATTTCTTGATGAGACACTGTCAAAACACAGGTTCCCTGCCCACTGGCATGTTTTAAACAGGGAGGATAAGGGTGACATATACCATACACATTCATTCTGAGATAAAGACACTTCCTCTGAGCTTCCAGGCATGTGCCAAAACACAGGCAGAGAGTAAAAAGCAAGCAACAGTAAATATGGGAAATACACAGTATGTGAAGCTAATAAAGAGGACAAGCCAGCCTCATGCTTTAGACATTGCTAAAACATTCTTCCTCAGAAATGTAACGAGACTTGAAGGAGACTTCACATTAATACACTTTTATAAGTCATTAAGCTATCAGTCTATTTTAATTAAATAGTAGATATCTGTATATTTTCAAATTATTTAAGAGAATGATCTTTTAATATGCTACATGAAATTTTTTCCCCTCTAGTTTGAACTGGGGTAGAACATCCATATGATGGATTTGTACTTTTTTAAATATAGCAGTTCCTGCCTTAATAAAGATAAATGGTGGTTTGGACTGTTCCTACTGCAAACTTGGGCTACAGCTGTATTAAATTTTCTTGTGAGGCCCAACTGCATTACATATTGAAGTGACCCTACTGCTGGTTAAAAAACCTGCTGGATGTGTGATGAGCTCTGCTGCACCTACAGCAGTGTACTTGCAAGTACTGATCAACCTGCAAGAGCAGTGCAGAGTGGGGTGTTCTGACCAGAGGATATGTTTGCCCTAACGCAGGGAACTATGTTTATCCATAATTAGGTTCATTTGCAGATGGCTAAAGTTACCAGCATTACCTCCAGGAACCAGCATGGTCTTTGTATTTAATCTCAATCTATATTTATGTATTGCATATCACTTTCTCAGAAGTTACCTGATTTATCTCATATGGATTCCTACTTTGCATAAGTCTGCAGTAACTGCTTTTGTCACAATTGGAACCACTGCACCTATGCAAATTTCATCCAGCAGTTGATCCACTCTACCAGTTACAAACTTCCATATCATTTCAGTGCTTTATTCTTACAGGAATATATGCTAGGAAATTAATAATGAAAGTTACTTGAAATTTTCCAAGCAGCCAAAAGAGAGAATACTTGTAAATATTACTGTTCCTGATAAATCTTCTTGGCTAGCTGCTGAAAACTAACATATATTTCGAGGCCATTTTTAGTTTATTTTACTGGAGGAGAGACTAAAAACCCCAAAGATAACAAGCATTAGAAACCCATTTTTAACTAGGATTTTTAATATTATAGGTATAAGCATAGTCTCATTCTTACAAAAAGTTTAAGTATGTCTCAGCAATGAAAGGGAGGGGAGAGAAGGGAGAAAATGGACTTCTTGGTAACTTCTTGTTTCTTTTCCATTTTAAGCATTCGAACTGTCCTAAAGCTTTAGAGCCAAACATGGACCTTCTAGTTGGCCAGCAACACCATAACTGCCTTTCTCTAAGGAATTTTTGATAGAAGATACAATCAAGTAAATGAAAACTGACTGGGACTACAAATAGAGTAAATCGGTAACCACTGAATAACATTACAGAATTAGTACTGGTTGTGAAACATCCATTTCTGTACTCTTTCTTCAATTAAATAGTGGCTAACTCTATCTACTTAATAAAAGCTTATTTCTACACACAGTGTTGGAGTTATTGAGCATTAAGAGTGTGACAGTGATTGCTGTGTCTTACTCGTTTTCCTCTAGTGCTTTACAGTGTGTGTATACATGACAGAAGAAGAGCATTCTTCAGGGTCAGTAGCAAATGATGTGGAATTCATTGCACTGGACAGTTTGCTAAGCACAGCTGGGGTGAGAAGCAGCATTGATATGCTCTAACTGTACTGCAAGAGTGGCCAGAACTCCAACAGCTGTCAAGCTTCTGAGACTGTTGTAGGACTGCAATGGATGTACATCCCACTCAATCTTGAAAGCAACCGTAGAGCAGAGTGTGGTTGGATGTATGACTTCAGTGTCCAGGTGTCCCCATGTTCACTTGGGAGGTCCATATTGCCATTTGTCTCAGTAGCAGGCCTGGTGTAAAGATCATAGCATAGACCACTCCAGGCACTTGCTCTAGTAGTATCTTCCAAGACTTCGGTAGGATAGTTTTGCTGTTTCCTTAAACTTACTGGCAGATGAAGAAACTTTGCAGCCAACAATGCAAAAAGTGTGGAATTGTTACCTCTAGTCAGAAACAGGATAGTGCCATTGAGGCAGAAAATGTTACTATTGGAGCAAGTGTCTGCTCTTGAGTGCTGCAGGGGACCAACAGTAAAGAGCATTGCATGATGAAGGCTTCAGGGTATGTGGGATTTTTTTGTTTCTGGAGGGGAGGAGTTAAGCCTCAATTTTGGAGTTGCAAGTTTTCCTATTTCTAGTTGAAGCGATGTGACTGGATAGGTTTCTTTGTCTTGAAACCTGGAAACAGTGCCTTGCATCCAGAAAAGCACAAACAGCAGAAAACAGACTGCAAAGCAGGGGCAGAAAGACTAGCCAGTTAGTTATATACATAAAACCTCAGTGTTTTTCAGTAAACCAAGGACACAGATTAAGACAGAAGTTTCATGTTTTAAAGAAGCCTGGTCAAAACAACTGTTGCAGAGAATGCTGAATGCAAACTGTAATCCTAGAAGAAATTCCCTTTCACTAACAACTAACTACCTTAACCCAAGCCACTACTATACAACTGGGACAATTACATCTTTTCCATCTGTCATTAAAAAGATATCCCTAAAGCATTCTGAAAATAGCTGAGGTAGCTGAGTTTCTAAACTAATAAGAATTTTGAGCAGTGTGAAGGAATAAAAAGTGACTTTGTACCAGAGGAAAGTGAGCCCTCCAACATAGCAGTGAAGCGATTCTTGGTACCTTGTAGCTCCAGCAAGGCTGGCTGAACATCAGAAAATTCAGTAGAAAACAGCTCTTAGGCTGTTCCAGCAAGAGTCTACTGTAACCACAAGATGGTATAAATAACAGCATTAGCTCAACATCTTAGCAAACTAGCTCTCAACTGGATCTAACAGATTTAAAACATTTATACTGGAACAATTGTTCTTCTATGCTGCACAGACCAGATCAAAACCACACAGTCGTGTTGTCTGCATTACATTATTACTTTAGAGAATCTGCATCTTGGAGTGTTTGTAGGAAGCTAATCTTGTAATACCAGGCTAAGTCAACAACAAAGACATTTAGAGATACCAGAGCACTTTGGTGAAAGACTTGCAGCTTCTTTCCACGCACAAGAATTGATGTCCTAGGCACCATATAGCAAAGTTTTCAGACTGCCCTGTCCTGCAAAGCAGTTGATTGAATGAAGCATGTCTGAAATAGTCTTTTTGAAACTGTTCAGCTAACAAAGGGACTCAAACACCAGAGATGTACCCCATTTTTGGTGGTCAAGGTACTGCACTGAACTATAGCATCTTGACAATGGTAAGAACTTAAGTGGACAAGAATTTCCACCAAATGACTGTGCATGAAATGCATGTGTATGCTGCTGGCTGTCACCTGAAATATGCAGGTTATTCCCACTCCTCATGCTGCTACTTTTACTCAACACTATCAGATCTCTCCTTAAATATTTGTGTCAAATTGCAAAAACAGCATGAAGAAAACCCTGACACACCCTTATTCTTATATGATAGTGAAGGGAAAATACTATGAGATTGTTTCCAAACTAATTGCAGGATTGTGTGTTTGGCAAAAGTGTATACAATGGCTAAAAATGCAATTAGAAAGTAGAGTTGTTTTTTTTTTATTTAAGTAGACAGCAACTTATGTTGATTTCCCAAATCCAATCAGCACAAGTCTTAATATATCTTCTTCAAGCAAAGACACAGCTAGATAGGTGAAAAAACAGCTTTTCACAATACTTTTATTTGATAAGTTTTGTTCTCCAGTCTGATTTGCCATCTCGTGTTGAAAGAACTGGTGTAGATGCTAACTAAGCTTTCACCTTGTTTAAAAATACTGTTGTAATATGAACTCAATATAAGCAGTTGTCATGCTGTGATTTCAATTCATAGGCAGAAATGCATAGCATCACAGATTACTTATATTAAAACTGTGCACTGCTAAATTTGGTTGTATTGGTGCAACAATAAAGAGGTCCTCAGGTGGCACATGTGGGTTTAAGGGTGAGTTCTACCTGGCTGCATGCACCTACCAGCAGGGCTTGCACTAGTGCAAGCAAACCTGGATATAACTGAAAATTCTGTCTGTTTTTAGATTAAAAGGGGGAAAAAAAGAGGGAGGGGAAAAAAAACCTTCTGTCTGTTTTTAGATTAAAAGGGGGGGAAAAAAAGAGGGAGAGGAAAAAAAAAAAGTGTTATTTCTGTTAAAGCAGCTGCAACTTTTATTTTATAGACCAAAAATGAAGCCCCCCCCATCATACACACACGCAAAGGCAAGACTGTTGTAACCATTCAAGTGAATGATATGGTGGGCAAACCTCCAGGACAGTCATCTCCTCAGTACATTACATCTCACTCAACACAGGTAATTCCACACAAGTACTACAGTCTGTTTTGTTAAAAATCTCTACTCACACACGCATACGCACACACGCTCTAGATGCATCATTTCAGGTCACTTTACTGCATAATTAAAAATAACAATAAAGGTAATGAAAACATCGCAATGATACTCTTACAGCAACAGAGGTCTGAGGCACTCAGGGTAGAGAAGACATTTTCTGGCAAATTTGGGAGTACACATGAGTCCAGTTCTATGAAGCACTGACCCTTTTCCCCCACCTAAATTCTGCAGTGCCAAGGGGAGCCAAGGGTATGCAGTACTTCATATTCTGGGTCTGTAGCAACAAATTCACCAGACACCTTGTAAAAGGTGTATTTTATGCCCATGATTGCGTGATTTAATGTCTGCATTGGTTTTACTATTTCTTGCATTACAGTGATGTAAGACTAAGTCTGCAATGGGGTCTGAAAAGTCTTTCATTACAATTCAAAAGAAGAAATAAATTCCCTCAGCAGAGAACAGAAGGGAAGTGGGTATGGGAAAAGAAAGGGTAGAGAGAAGAGAGGCTTAATCAATCCACACTCCTTAACATGACAGCTTCCATCTCACCATGCCCCATTAACAGAAAATAAAAAGGGTACATATACTGACATTACCCACTCTATGCCCAGTCTGAGGGAAAAAAGATCAGTTTTCATAGCTGCTCCCCTAAGACTTTCCAAAAGCATGAAACTCACTTAACTGGGGTGGGGGGGATATCAAAAGAAAATGCATACAGCATTGAAGGTGTTTCATTTTCACACAGACTTGTTTTGATACATACTCACTACACTGTAAGTCTTGCAAATCCAATCCCCCACAGCTACTGTGGATGTACATTTGATAAATGCCCCACAGTTAACACACATAGGGATCCCATGAATCATGGGATCTTTTTGGTTCTTGTTTCATTCCTTTACCTAGGCAAGTCTGATACATCAGTTTCACTGAGCTTTTGGAACAGGAGGCTGCCTGCAACCACTGCTTCACCAAGAAGCAGCTTATCCCAAGGAGCTGCATATATAGGGCAGAATTTTAATTTTTTTTTCTCTGTAGGAAGCCCATACTATCAAATCTCCAGCAAGAGAAACAAGTCCTGCCATTAACAGTGTGTTACCTACAGCCATGATCACCACAGAAGCCATCAGCAGAGCAGGGGACAGAACTGAAGGCACCCTGTTTTGTACATGGGTGTCTTCTCCCTTCTGTCCCCTTCTGATACACAAACAAGGCCCAGCCCATTAGAACAATATCTGCAGAAGCAGGAGCAAGTCTTTGGAAATAGAAATGCTTAAAATCTCAGGTGCCACTCGATACCAAGAGTGCCAGGGCACACTGAAGTGGTGAAAAAAACCTGGATCCCAAAATACCAAGTCCCAGTGGGAAAGGTTACCCACACTTTTCCAGCTAATCTCACGGCAGCAAAAGAAGCAATTGTGGGTCTAATTGGAAGAAAGGTGCTAAAGAGATAATTGAAGAAAAAAGAAAAATACAGCGTAAGTGTTGTAGGTAGGAGGAAAGCAGGAAATTCTTTAAATTCTTCTCTGCTTTTCCAGACACTGGGTCAGGTTCTTCCAGATATTCCTCTTATCTACAATCACCGAAAACAAAAGTAAATTATGAAATCATTCTGTTCTGTACTCTTAAAAAAATGCATAGTACAGAGCCAAAAAAAAAATAAAAAATGTCTCATTCAGATCCACCTGCTCAGTCTAGACTATCACTGGGACATGAAGTGGGGACGAATGCTATCGAGCCGCCGGGTCAGGATGTCACAGCCCGTGTCGGTGACCAGGAGTGTGTGTTCAAACTGGGCCGATCGCTTGCCATCCCTCGTTACTGCAGTCCAACCATCAGGCCACGTTTCATCTTGCCAACCACCTAGGAACAGAAAGGATGACTTTTTGCCTGTTTGTAAGTAACAGGTATCAGTTCCCCAAAGGGAAACGAAGAAATCTATTAACTAGACAGAACCAGCATCCTATTCCATCACTGCTCAATAGTAAACAAGAGTAACCATTTTAGCCCATTGCTGAACTGCTCACCTTCACAGATCATTGGTTCAATTGTAAACACATGACCTGGCTTCATGACTCCAACTGCCTTATTTTCTGCAAGAAAAAAAACATTCGAGTTAGAAAAGGTTATACCATCTTAGTAAATGAATGAATCCTTGTCCTAGAATACAGCAGCAATACTGCAAAGTCAGAGAAGCCCTTCCAGATGACCTGTTCACTTCTCTATTTTTAATTCTAAAGATTTCCCTTGGTTCTTTCCTTCTTCCCATTCTCTGTGTTATTTACTCAAGGAACTTAAAATTAATTGGTCTTTCTCTCCAACAACTAGAATTTCAACTCTAGTTCTATAAAAGCACTGAACAAATGTAATGCAGGAATTTCTGCATACTTCTATAATGAAAAACATCATTAAAAATCAATAAAAATAAGAAGCACTTAAGATATTCAGAGACGGCTTGAAACATCTTAATTTGTTTCCACTGTGCCATTAGCTCAAAAAAATTGTCAAATTTGATGTGGTTAAGTAATCCAGTGATTCCATTTGTGAAAGACACACTGGTCCCTTCATGACTCTGGGTACTGGGGTCATAGCAGTGTCAGGGGGTAATGCTGTGTTCTTTAGCTAACAGAAAACAGCAGAGAA
Source organism: Acanthisitta chloris (assembly GCF_000695815.1). Lineage (NCBI taxonomy): Eukaryota > Metazoa > Chordata > Aves > Passeriformes > Acanthisittidae > Acanthisitta > Acanthisitta chloris. Next base: position 11,102 of record NW_008664922.1, on the reverse strand, counting down.
CTTCAAGGCATCCAGGACAGTAACACTGGAAGTTTTTGATGTTATATACCCAAAAAATGTTTATGTGGAGGCACATGAATTATGTACAGCATGACTCTGGGTGTGTGGTTACACTGAGGACAGGCTTCAGTCCATTTCTGCTGCCCTGTTTCACCTTGAATGGCAGGGCAGCAGCTTAGATGTGACTCTGCCTAAGAGCTGAAAAAAACACCAGTACTGAACAGGAACTGTTAGCTCCAAGGTACTCTGATGTCTGCTGCAGACATCAACTTGCATCAATTTTTACATACAAATTCCCCATCCCCCTAATTGTGCAAATGTATTAAGCTGCCAAAACCACCTAGAGGCTTTAAAGATCTCAGACATCAAGCTGCCACAACTCAAAGGGCCTTGCCTCTATCCCCACTGTCTGCTATTTCTTGCTCTCGCAACACTTTCATTTAAGTTTCTGATCTTCCGCAACTGAACAGATTTTGTCCTTTATTCCCTGTAGTTTTCATGGTTTTGTTAGATAATTGAAAGGCTTATAAAATGAGCTTTTAGCTTTTCAAACTCCTTTCATAGTAAGCCAGAAATAAGCAGCAGCATTCTTTTTATTTTTTTTTTCCCCAAGAGGCTTTAAGTCCCTCAGACCTTTCCACTTTGGTTTTGCTGTAAATCTGTACTTAAAAATACTAGAAAAACCCAACACCTTTCTTTTTGGGAACAGACATATTTGCTCAATGAAAAAAAAAAAGTTCAAAGTTTCAAATAGCCAGGAAAGAGAAATTTCCTTTTTCTCTGACTGAATTTTAATTGGTATAAAATAACTATCTCCAAAGAATCCAGATTTTCTTCATTGTATACAACAAAAAGTGCATACCAAGAACTGATACCCTTTTACCCCTGGAATTAAAAGATTTTATCTGTTCTCTGAAAAAACAACTTAGGAAATGACGACATGAAAAGTCAGGAATTGCTAGGTTATAATCTATAATTATAACATGCTAAAGCTCCTTAGATGGGAAGATGGAGACACCTGTTAGGTCTGAGGAAATAAGCATCCTATCAGGGAAGCTTTACAGCTGAGATGGGTGTGAACTCTTCATTGCTTCCATGATATTTATCTCTGTGTCTCTGTGAATGCTGTTTCTTAGTCCTGCTAGAAGAGCTGTTATGGGGCCATGGCCATTTCCAAAAAACTAACACTGCTGGGGGGCAATGGTCGTTCCTCCTCTGCCACACACTACAAAGAAATTTGCAGATCACAACACTCATATGAAGTGAAAAAGAAAACATCCAGGTCCAGGCACAACACCCATCTATACTATTCAAAACACTTTTTATTTACATCTGGAAATGGCACTAAATATTTGCTTAGACCATCTAAGGAGAGACACATTTGCTCATCCACGTCAGACAAGGATGCCTAAGGAATTCAGTTAGGATTTATGCCAAAAACATTAAGCACTTCAGCAGTATGGATGACAGCTACCACTAACCATTGGTGTAGGCACAGACTGTTTCATTATATAAATATATTCACCTTATTTAGGTTCATAAAGAATACTATAGTCCAGAGTTCAAAAAAAAAATTACTTCACAAGTGCCAAAATGCTAGTTTGATAGCTGCCAATCAACATGCTACTTTAATAGAATATAACCAAGAAGTAAATTGGATGCATTCACTGCAAATCACTCCTTGTCTACAGGACTGTGTAGGACCAGACATTAGCGTATTCTGTCTCAAACATTCTGACCCTGATGAGAGGTAGGATGTGTTCGGAGCACAGGATCCTGCAGAGGTGAGGCAGCATGTTCTGAGCCAACTGCCTGATTCACCTGGAGACTCCTGCTCAGTGCTACCTCCCCACCCTTCCCCCAACTCACTCCTCGGAGGAGGCTCGAAGGGGCTGTGCACACATGAACAGAACGGCGTGAAAAAATCTAGTTTACGTAAGAGGCTGCACCAGGTTACCTATAAAAGGGAGCAGATCAGGCCCTTTTTCCACTCTCTCACTTTTTCCTCTCTTTGTCTTTGACTCTCATGCTTTGCCCCAGCTCCTGAACATCCATGTGGTAGGACCAACTCGGGATCCGAGGGCTGGTGAGTTCTGTGTTAGTTCTCTCCCTTTTCTGACTCTCTCTCTCCCCCTGTGCTTTACTTGGGCAAAGCCCAGCTATCATACTTTACCCCCATACTTTTCACTGAAATTTGCTGTGGGAACAGGGAGATTGTGAAAAGTGGTGCTGTGTCTGGTGAGCAGCACCTTTGGATATTGGTGTGTTGTGGCTTATTAGCCAACACCTTTGGCTGTGTGTTGTGGCTTGTGAGCCTGCACCTTTAAGAGGTTTGGTGTGGGAATTGAGAAGTTACTGTACTGTACTGTACAAATTAAAGGCTCGTTACCCTCCACTCTGGTGGAAGTCAATTGTATAAAGTTAAGAGCTTGTTTGCAAACACCTTTTGGGTCTAAATACTGGGTTGGCTGCCCGAGTTACGGTGACTGTACAATGAAACCCAAAGTTCCCTGACACGTGCTGCTGTGTCTCTGTTCAGTCTGATGAGAACTGGTAACGACCATCGCGCTCCCACCGCTGGGTCATGACAAGGACAACGCAACGGGAAGAACTACTCACTGGCATAATGGGGCACGTTCGGGGCCGTATGGAAGAGCTTATGGATTCCGTGCCCGCAGTAGCTCCGAACCACTGAAAATCCATTTGCTTGAGCATGTTTCTGGATAATGTTTCCCAGTTCTCGGTACCGAACACCAGGTTTTACTGCAAAATTCAAGAGAGACAAACTCAGAGAGGTTACTTTCAACATAACTATCAAACACCATCTCTGTAGCACTCGTGGCTTCTACATCCACCTGTTCTAGCATGCAACTGCCTATGACCACTTAGTCCACTAAGTTTATAAGTAAGTGCAATAACATGAGAGGGAAAAAACAGTCTCATATAGAAGAAAAAATAACAGAAAAATAAGAAAACTCCTTTATCACAAGAATACTACTTTCTCCCTTTCATGGATTTAAGTGCTTGTAGTAAAAGGATGTTGACATCTGAAATGAAAGACAATAAAAGACTTTCAAAGCGCTTGGTAAGCTCTCACACCCAGAGCTGCAGTGCTTCTTGCAATGAATGTATGAACTATATTTTAATATACACTTATCCCTCTATTACTACGTGAAAAATGCACACAAAAGACCAAGAATGGAAGAAAAATACAGGGAAAATGGGTATCTCTACTCTTAGACAAGATTTTCAGTGACAATGCTACAGCAAATAAGAATATTTATATGCAGGACTAGCTTTTTTTACAATCCCTTCAGGAAGCCTTAAAAGTCAGAGTTTGAAACACATGAAAATGATGCGAGAAATTCCCTTTGAGCATTTGGACAAGGGAATAATAATACCATAAAAACGTTTCATCCATCAGCTAATGAAGATTCGTACCAAAAGCAACCTTGAGCCACTAAAAAGAAAAAAAACCCATGTAAATGTCTTTTCAAGATCATTCACAACTCCCTGAATATTTGCAATTCCTTCAAGAGCCAGGTGTTGTGTGGTTGTGTGGAGTCATCTTAAGCAGAGTTCACATAAAGCTAAAACCATTTTGTTCAATTCTCTGCTAATGTAAGCAACTACACCTTGAAATCCCTAAGTTGAATTTACAGAAAATGACAAGAAATTTAGATTACTGGAATGTGCGTTTTCCCAAAATAAAAAAAAAAAAAGGACATGGTGAGGAAGAGATTAATATGCTGGTTTTGTGCTAAAGGGTTGTGAAGTAGTACCATGTCCTCTGGGCCTGACAGTACAAGCAACTGATTTCAAGGCAGACAGGAGCCCTCTGCTTCCCTCTCCTACAGCTCTTCTAGCTCTGTTGGTCCAATGCCAAGAAATTAAGATGATTTAAACAGGGAAGAGGTGACCCTCTTTAACAGCTGAGACAGTTGCCAGCAGAATTCCCACTCACAGGAAATGTCTCCAATCCATTAAAACCTGTTACAGCATCTAAGAAGCTGATAAAGAAACCTATAGTGAGAATTTAAATCTCATTATAATGAACACCAAGGTGAATTTGTGTCATAGTTTAAACATCAAAGTCAGGATACAAAAGCTAAGAGACAACACATGTAACATTTGCTATATAAATACAGCACAGGAGCAAAGATAAACATTGTTCTGGTTTAGCTCCGAAAAACAAAGTGGTCATTTCAGAACAGTAATGTCACACAAACAGGTAATCTATATTCTTCACAGCTCAACTCTGCAGTGTTTTCTTCATCATGCAACAGATATATTGTTCCTATGGTTTCTTACCTTTTCAGCTTGGCTAGCTATCTCCACATTATTAACCAAGGTTACGTTCATTATTTTTCTCATTTACTTCTTATTAAATGCAAGTTTAAAGCCTTTCTAAGTAGCAACTTAAACTTCAGTCTTTAGAGGCCATAAAGTGAGTAAATTTTTGGGTGGATTTTAAGAAGCTGCAGGGTATAAAAGATATAGATGATACAAGTATTTCCAGGGACTTGGAAGACTCTTGTTTTCTGAAGCTGAACATGACATTCTCTAACTACTTTTCTATCTCTTTGTGTGTCTCAATGCAGCTGTCCTGAGTTATAGCTAAGCAATACAATTAAAGTTCTGTAGGTCCTGAAGGATATGAATCTGTCTTCTCTGGCATGCTCCCACGACTGCAAATCAAGAGCTCATAACTCCATTTATGAAATAACCACCAGTTTGGCAGGGGGAAGAGGACATGTCTAAGTGTTCAAAGAGTGCTTTGCCTTGTCGGTTCACAGTGCCACACCACAGAAATTATAAAAGTAGGGTTTTCCAAAACACATGTTGCTTGTCACGTTGTCTAAACTACTCAGATCAAGGATGTCTTATTTGCCTAACAGCCAAAAAAGGCTCTTTCCATGTAAATATCATCATCTGCAGATCAGCTCAGCATCAAGTACATTCTCCTCACCAACCCACATTTCAAACAGAAGTTGCAACCACGGCCCACAGAACTGTGCCACTTGAAGGTTATACAACACCCATCAACTGCTGGTGTCAACACACCAATGCTTCTGTGTGCTGCAACAGAAGTCACTCTGGGCAGTGGCAAATATGAGCAACCATGTTTGAGAACCAACACCTTAATGCTTCAGACTCTAGTCAAAGGGTTTACCTGCATCAATGGCTTGCATTAGGCACTCGTACGTCGTCTGGACGAGCCTCCTAGCACCCTCATCCACTTCTCCAACATAAAAGGTCTCGTTCAGATCTCCATGGTAGCCATTACGATAGACAGTAATATCCACTGCAAAGAACACCAGACATGTAGTATTAGCACTGTATTACTCACTTCTTGCCTCTTGATTTGTGAAAGGACTAACATATAAAAATGTGGTATTTTAATTGTAAAGTAAGACTGCTTTGCAAGAATTCCAGATGTAAACTCTCCCAGCACAATCAGTTCTCTCGTGCTTATCCTGTAGATTCTATAAAATGAATCAATAAGATAGTGTTTCACTGCTCAATGGTGTGATTTAATTAAAAAAGGGGGTGGGGGAAAGAGAAAAACTTCCCCACTCATGCAGCACAGATACAGCACACAGCAAGTCTACAACTGGTTTTCTAGGTAAATATAAGAACAGGAAAGAAAAGCTCTTTGCTCCATGGCAATTTACCTGCTTAAAATACTTTCTTAGAATTAATTCCAGCACTAACAGGAGGAAATTAAATTTTAAAAGGTATGTAATCATGGTTTTGCATATCGAGTTGACTTCCTGTGGTAGAAAGGGTACTTTTGTGTTTGCAAGTCTTTATCAGTCATCTGGTAGCTGCTAGAGCACCAAACCCACTGGAATAGTCATTGCACTTCAATTCAGGAAGAAATCCACACACAGACCCTCTGGTAGGTAAACAGTCAGGAAGGAAACTGTAGCAAGCAATAATCCTTCAGAAATATGGTATGTGAGCTGCTAAGAGACACCAGTACAACCTTGATAGGAAAATGTGGGAAAACATGCATCACTGTCAACAGTAAATCTGTACTGCTGGCAAACGTTTCAGAATGACATTAACACCCCACAAACACAGCACTGCCTGTTGGGGATGGATGCATGTGCAGGGGTATGCTACTCTCCCTGCATGACTGCGTGGGACTGCAGTAACACTTGTCCAGTGTACACACCTGGTAATATAACAACAGGACTGCACAGAAACCAGCACTCTGGCAACATATGCACCTAAGTTTCTTGTAAAACTGTTTATCAGAGCTCCTTAGCACAGAGTCCTTGCTACAAAGAGTCTATCTCTGTAGGCCACATGAGTACAACATTTCCTCCTGACACTGCCAGATTTGGCCAGAACATCTCACTTTGCAAACAGATCAGCTTTATTTAAGGATCTGCTCCCAGAGAATAGTGTGGGAACAAAATGTTAGGATGCCCCACTCAGAGCAGGGGGCTGAACTGGACATCACCTGCAGTACCTTCTGCATGACATTTTCCTGTGATTCCAAAAACCTATTTTGGACTTTGCATGGCTTCCAGCAGACTAGCAAATTGTAAGCAAAGAGAAAGATGGGCACTCCCTGTAACTGTTCACTGGGTACATTCCCTCCAAGATACATTTTCTATCTCCTCCTTGGACCATGTTTTGTTCCTTTTTTTAAAAAACCTTTTGAGCCAAATATCTGGCAAGCTAAAAGGATTCCAACCTGCTTCTAGAGGTAGGCCAAACCTTAGGATACACTGGTATTTATTTACAGTTAGGAGAAAAGCAAACAAATGCACTAAGCAAAGGTGCAAATGTTTGTACAAAACAAGTATCATTACTTTTACCGCCAAACGAAGAAGAAATGAAAGTGAAAACAAAAAATGGTCAAGTAATTTATAAAAGCATCCCTCACCATCCAAGAAGATGTAACTATCTTGAGTGCCATGAACAAAAAGCAGATAGTACTCTTAGGCTGTGAGATGCTCAAAAAAAATGCATGTTTTTTAATATGCACCTGTACAATGCCTCATCATTATGATCCTTTGCAGTCATCATAATCGTCACGCCCGTAGCAAAATCGTAAGGATCTAGAGCCCTCTAATTAAGAATTCACACAGAACTAATCCAGTTGAATAGTTCAATATACTTTACTCACTGTCTACACAGTCTAGAACAACTGGAACCTAGCCCACAAGTCAAATCCTCAGGCACTATATTAATGCACAGGTCAGGGTACAAGAATGATAAAGTTCTTCAAGTGGACCAAACTTCTGAAATTATGTGATTAAATAAACCCCTGAATTTAAGTATGCAAAGACCAGAGGTTCACTGATAAATGAGAACAAAAGCCTCTCTTAAGCAGCTATTTCAATCATGTTGCCTGCCAGTGAAACCTCACCATGCTGCATGGTTTAACTGGACAGAAAGTAGAAGTGTTGTGGGTTAATTTTCACAGCACTTACCATTAACAATATCTCCTTCCTGCAGTGGCCTCCTGTCAGGAATTCCATGACAGATCACTTCATTCACTGACGTACAACACGACTTAGGGAAATTATAATAATTCAGAGGGGAAGGATAGCAATTCCTTGCAATACAAGCCTAAACAGAGAAGATACAATTTACACGTTACATTGGGAAGTTTTGAACAAAGAAAAAATGTAGAAAAGACCGTAAGCACAACAGCTTTAGAGTAAAAATGATAGGCTGAAAAGCAGTGACTCTTGAAAACAAGATTTCTTCAAGCATTTCTTGGCATTATAGTATTTTGTCATGCTTCACATTTCTTACCAGGAAGAAAATGAAGCCAATTTTGTTTCCGTTCATTTTTGTTTGACTAAGAATGATTAAATATTTAGGTTTAAAACAATGCATGGCAGTATTTATTCAGTTAAAAAAACAGTAATTTTCAATTACTGTTTCTAAGCATCTGGTCTAAGTATTTTTGCAAGACACACAAACTAAACAAAATAATATTTAGCACCACTCTTGCACCTCTAGCTTCAAAACCCTAAGCTGCTTCCCTGGCACTCTAATAAATATCTTTTTGGCATTTTTGCAAAACTCACATTTTATATACACTTACATATACATACACCTACACACTTTGTGACATACTGAGCAAGATACTGAAAAAAACCCTGTGTTAACCTTTTTTTTTAATTTTTTTTTTTTAAAATTACTGTTTTAAAACAGCAAAGTACCAATTAGGGATATCAGTCAGTATGAACAATCTGCCAAGAAAGTGTTTCCAGAAACTGCTGAGGAGTGGTAACAGCATGTTAACTTCTAGTTGTTCATATTAGACATTATGCCTAATCAAATAATTTTGTATTTAATGCAGTCCAACGTTAATCTCTGCCTAATGAAACCCAGTAAGTTCCTTATAATCTTAGCACAGCAGCTGCAAATAAAGATAAAAAGAACCAGAAAGCTAACAAACTTAACTACACCAAAATCATTGACTTCCCCACTGTGCACAGAAATATCCTCAATTATCAGATTACATGTTTATAGAGAAGACAGCAAAGAAAAATAATTACATAATTCAAGTATCTGTGAACAGTTAAGCCAGGAATATTCTTGAAAACATATTTCAAAAACATCACTGGATTGTGGCTTTACTTTGTCTGACTGCATCAAACCTCTTGTTCCAATTCTCTCTGCAGCACCTCAGTTGTGATTCCCAATCATAAATAACTAAAACTTTCTCCTCTGTACATCTTAACCAACGATACAGAGCACAGTAAGTGCATGACCTACACATGATGTTCTTTATATAATGGTATCTGTGGAGCAAAAAGTCTTTAGAAGAAAGAAAATGATAGGACGTTAACAGAGAAAGCAGGGGAAGAAACTTAGAAAAAATCTGCAGCCATAAATCACAGAAGCAGCTGATACAGAGAGGCCCAGGAGTTCCTGACCCATTTTGAACCTACCATTGTGCTGTAGCACATTTCCAACACCTGCACTACCCACTAGCTTCAAACTGGGAAACAGTTCAAAATAAAGAAAAGGAATTCATGCAACAACAAAGAAAGCCACACAACAGTAATTCAAAAATAAAGAGATAGAAGAAAGCACTTATAAACACCAGAATAATAATAGAATCATCTTACTAAATGGACAGCATGATCAATTTCTTCAGTAGTTACTCCTGGTTTCACCATCATGGCAGCAACATCCAATACTTCTCTAGCAAGCTGCAGATGAAGCAATTGAAGATATAAAATGGATTTAAAATTGATGTATGGGCCTATTTTAAATTGATTTAAAACAGACCAGGACTGCACTCTAGAAGATTAGCAACCCATTTTCTAGAGCTACACCGAGATCACCAGGAAAGCTGTGTGGAGTTGGGCTCTAGAAAGACTTTGAGATGTCTCCAGGCTATGTTACTACCAAGCCACCTCTGTGAGACTTGAAAATACCCCAATTAAGATTTGGACCGTAATTTCCTTGAATACCACAATCTTAGATCAGACTACCTAAATACATTTCAAAGTTTGACTTCATGCACAAGTGATTACAACTGAACAGCTCTTCTCCAAAAAATATTAGGGATGGGACTTTGGCTTTTTAGTTTTTATTTAATGCTAACTCTAGGAGAAGAAAAAGTTCTCATTTATGTACTGTAAAGCATATTCTTAACACTAACAACGTCTCAACCACAGATTGTCTCACTAGTAATTACAAAGGCAGGAAGCAGATCAAAGACATCTTTCTGCTTGCAAAATAGTCCACCGTGAATTGGGAGTCATAAGGAGAGAAAAAACAAGAAAATACTACATGTCCCAAACTATTTTGCAGTGCCCCAAAATGGGCTGAAAATTTGTACTCTCAAATGTGCTGTCAAACTGGTAAAATCACTACAGATTTTTAAATAATATACAACCACTTTGTAACGAAAATCGAAACTCCCTTACCCTACACACTACTCGCATCCCTTCTATATCCTCAGATGAGAGTATTTTTATTTGAGAGGTTCCTTTTAAAGCCTGTTCTGATTCAGACATTCCTGAAAAGAAAAACAGGAGGAGGAGGGGAAAAAAAAAGGAAAAAAACCCATGTTATATAGGGGAATGATTGCTACACAAGTCCAATCAAGGAACTTAAATAGCTTAACGATGGCAATAGAAGTACAGACTTTCCTACCACAGACAAAAATAACAAACCCACCAAGAAATAGCATTATGATCATTATTCAGAGTAACTTGAATTCATAAGCCTTCCACAACACCATTATGACCACATATGCTCAAGATGCCATTCAGTGTATAAAACCATCATGTCTAGTTAGTAAAAACACAACCTTAAAAATTCAATTTACGAGGCAATTTTTTTATTCTTAGAAAAGTATGTTTTAGCTGATTGACAAAAATAAATAGCAATAAATAATATTCTAAAAGTGCCATAAATGATCATATGAATTTGTGAATGTATCTGGTTATACTATTGCAATAATCAGCTGATAAAAGCATCTAAATTCTTCCTACCAAATTCTGTGCAAGTTCAGCTTTATAGATGAACGACCCCCTTAAATGCAGTATTTTGTGTTGTTCAGATACCTACAGTCTGTAAAGAATAACTGAAGAGTGGCCTAAGATTAAAAAATAATGCTCACAGACTTTATAGCAGCTTTTTGGGAAAATGCAAAGCACCAATACTGATATAAAAGGGGAAAATACCAAAACAAACCAATAAGCAAGTCACTTCAAATGCATTCCCTCTGTGTCTAAAAACGTCTAGAACTCATGCACCAGGAGTTTTTAGGGTTGCTTATTGCAGGGTTTTTTGAGGTTGGTTATTTTATAACCCATTTTTAACAGATACACTGATGCCACTGAGAATAGCTTAGCAGAATTCACCTGTAACAGTCAACTGATTACTGTTTGTTACAAAGTTAACAACAGGACTACGACTCATATTTGGGTTTTTTTTCTTTATTCCAAGAACACCTTTGAAATATAACACATTACAAACTCTGGACTTCTGAAAACTCAGTAAGTTAATGTGGGGAAGAATTAAAATGAGACGGACAGATAAAAGAGGTTCTACCCTCCAGTATCTCCTTCATTCTTTAAAGGGTTTTTTTCAATTTAAAAAAAAAAAAA
>NW_008664921.1:5713-10397 GCF_000695815.1 Acanthisitta chloris | reverse complement strand
CTGACCTGCTAAGAAACTGCTATGTACTAATAGCTTTAACTTCCCTTCTTATGATGCTCTGTAGGATTTGCCTTTCAATGCACTCTGACAAGATAAGACAGTAGGTTGCTGAAGTGGAGTAAGTAATACAGGCACACAGAAGATGTGAGCATGTGCATCAAGACACACCAAGTAAATGGCTAAGGTAGCCTGCTGTACCTTTCATCAGAGAAAACAAACCCAAAAAGCATTCCAGGTCTTGTAGGGAGAAATTGCCTCCTTCACAAACAAATTTCAGGGATCAGGAACAGAAATTGTGGTGAGACGAAGCAAAGGGAGCCACAGTTCTGAGGAGATGAATACAAGGTCTATGAGCTGAGAGCAAGCTAAGGTGATAAACACTGCTGAGAACAAGCATTTGAGCCTTCAGGAGATAGTGCTGGTTTTGGTGACATCTTGACCCTGAAAATAAAACTGTTGGTATAGAAAGAGGTATTTTTTACAGAGCCAAGAGATTTATCCTCCTGAAAGTAAGAAGTGCAGAGTTCTGTCAACAAGGAAAACTCCATTTTTTCCAGATCAGGAGGAGACAAGACTCTACTAACATTTAAATTCTTGCATGGAATTTAGAAAGCAGACAGGCTTAATATTCACCTTACTCCACTTCTCAGCAAGCTTGAATGGATTGTTTGCACACATGTGATGAGGGAGCCACAGGTATGTGTTTACACTGGATCTTCAGCTAAAGGGCATATGTAAACCCGAGAGGATTATGGATGGAAGGAGGAGACAAGACTCTACTAACATTTAAATTCTTGCATGGAATTTAGAAAGCAGACAGGCTTAATATTCACCTTACTCCACTTCTCAGCAAGCTTGAATGGATTGTTTGCACACATGTGATGAGGGAGCCACAGGTATGTGTTTACACTGGATCTTCAGCTAAAGGGCATATGTAAACCCGAGAGGATTATGGATGGAAGGCTTCACTCTTCAGCTAAAGGGCATATGTAAACCCAAGAGGATTATGGGTGGGAGGCTTCACTCTTTCTTAGCCATGCATAAAATGGGGTGAAGACTCCATGCAACTTGTAGAATTGTCCTGGTGAATTTTAAATAATTCCCATCTTGATTCTGTCTCTTTTGAAATCAAGGGCAGTATCATTGTTGGTTGAAGAAGACACAGGATCAAGGCCTTTTAGGATATGGAGGGTTTCCCCAGGGTCTAGCTCTGTGTTGCAGCATACACAATCAAGTTCTGATGATACTGAAGATTTCCTTGCTGGTTTGCTTCTGGCACCATCAAAGTGAACAGAAAGATTCCCGCTGGGAACTGAAATTCTGAGGATAAGGGCCAAAAAAACCCAGTTTTTCAGGAGGTTTTTCAAACATAAGGATAATATATTTAATCTGATTGGTGGTATGGACCATACTGGAGAAGGCTGTGCCATCTTATTGTCTCCAATTGTCTCCATGACCATGTAGCAGAAGAGGTCTTTGTGAATTCAAGGGACAGCAGCTTACCTGGAGAAGCACATGGCTGCCTTTGTCCTGGCATTGTGCTGGAAAGCCACTATTTTTCCAGGCTTTATTTGTCCTTTGAGATATGTTTAACTCCCAGGAGATAAGCTATTTTCCTTTCTTTCCTAACCCCTGAGTGCAAAGCAATAGCAATAAACAAGCGAAAAATAAAACAAAATTGTGGGAATTGAGTAAAGTCATCAAAATTCCTAGGGAGGTGGCAGTATGGAATTCAGAAAATCCACAATGAAATTAATGTACCACCCTCCAACATGAATACTTGGACTAATGGGGGCATCTGCAAATCAGGGTGTAATTCATTGACAGAGTCACTGGAATGTCACTAACACATAAAAATTCAGATGCTCCTAGGCTTGGTAGAATAGGTGCCCCTTATTCCAATAACAGTACATGGATCCTTGTAAGTGAGGACACAGAGAGTGGAGCCAGGGCTGTAGTTGCAATGAGCTTTTGTCTGGTTTAATATTGGTAGTCTTTTGTCTAAGAGTTGAGCACACAGCCAAAGTGAAGCAAAGGGTCTGTTTACATTTCCAGATTAAGTCAAGTCAGCTGCTAAGTGATGAACCAAAAAAGCAGCTCTTGACTGATGGACTAGAAAATGTTCAAAAGCAAAAGCCAAAAGTGCCAAAATCTCATAGCTCATGGTTCAGAAGAAATAAAAACTGCTGCTCTATGGCATTCAGTAGTATTGTCTCCAGGACAGCACCAGTGATCCATGTGGTCAGGAACAGCAAGTTCTGCATGAGATAATTATTCTAAGATTTTCAGTCCTGAAACAAGACCTGTTACAATTAATGCATCAATAGCATCTGTGTCCAACATGGCAAAGAGAGGACAGAAGAAATACAGTGAAGGATCCATTGAGTCTTCAATGACCTTTCAGTAATAAACTGGGTAGACTAATACAACTTAGATCCCTGGCTTCCTAAGGATGGGGAACAATTGCTGGGTGAAATTTGATTAGATTAGAGATGTGTTGCTTTCTTTCAAACACACCAGCATCAAAGCCAAGTATCTCTGCAGAGGTATTTGCACCCATAAAGCTGCATAGGCAAAAAAAAGATACAAAATCATAACAAGACAAAAATCCTCACCTTTTTTCATGCTGGGATCAGAAAGTGATGCAAGATCCTGAAACCTGATTCAAGAGGCTCTCAAAAGCTCCTCCACTTCCCAAAAATATTGGTTGAATGTTGTGCCTGAAACAAGACCAAAAAGGCAGTAAGCTCCCTTGAACACTGTATACCACAGGGACAAAATTTTGAAAGGGTTTTTAGCTACTCATAGCACACTGCTTAGCCTGTAACAGGATCATCTGGTTGGAGCTCCTCTGTGTGCAATGCAGTTATTTGGCTAATTTTAATTATTGCATCTCTACCCCCACCAGGGAACATACCTGGTTATATTATGGACTCTAAACTGCAGGTAACCCAAAATTGCCCAGCTGTCTGTAGTTACATAGAGATGCCTCAGGGAAGAAGTGGGATAAGATTTAGTTCTCATTAGTTCATGGATAAACTATCTCCAGTTTCCTTCAGCTGGGACAAATTGATTGGAGAAGGTATGACAGTGTGACTTGTCTGCCAAAGCTCTGCAAGGATGCTTGAAGCAGTCCAGAACAACTTCTTTATAGAGAGACATGAAGACTTATCTTTGTGTTTGGATTATCTTCCCCAAATAGGAGAAATAGCTTTAAATTGCTGTTCTGGTTGATTCTATGTGAATATTTAGGAAGGTATTTTACCCCATAGATCCAAAGTGGAATCTCATACATGGTAAAGTGAAATAATGGTGAGAGCAGTTGGACCCAGCGAAGTCATTAAATCATCCATATCCCAATTCAGACTGTTTTTGAGAGGTTTAAATGATGTGCAGCAGGTAATCACATCCTTTAAGTCAAAGGAAATACACTCATGCATTCTAATTCACAGTGTCTGGGAAGACTGGGATCTACCTGCTTAGGGTTTTTGAAAGGATGTTCTCTTGCCAGATAATTTTTTTATTGTTTGTGGATAATTTTTTGGCTTTAGCTCAGTGAACAGTGGTTCAGATTTTGGCAATGACACCATGTAATCTTGCTTTATTTAAATGAGTAGACTTGAATGGGCTTTGCTCTTATGGTAACAAATTTTTAGCTGCAATTGTTCTTAGCTTTTTGAAGATGCCAATAGAAATTGTTCCCAGTGGCCTGGTTCTCTGTGTGGCTTGGTTTTTTTTTAACTGGATCTCAAAAGTATCAATGTTACACTGGACAAAGTGAAAGAGAGTGAGTGACTGGGAAGATGAGATCAAGTTTTTTCATCTTTTCCCTAATTGTTGATTAGACAGAGACTAAAGCAGCCCCAGAAGTAAAAAGGTTGCTGCAAATTCTGCCAGGCTCAATGTCTCCTTGTGGAGGATGGTGTCAGCAGGATCATTTCTGCCCCATCCTGGTTCCTCTCTGTGGCAACATGCCCTGTGCTCGAAAGTGAGCAAAGCTCTCTCTGTGCCAGCTGCCACAGGGATCTCTGGCTGTTTCTTGCAGACATTATCTCTGTGGATACGTCAGCAAACCAGGTGGAGTTACAGCTAAGATTTTGGCAGTATCTGCAACTCCGAAGCTGTGTTTAAGGTCACATTTCTGTAGCTGTGCTTGCCTTCATTTAATCATGTTTGCTCTGACGTCAATGCAAATGCAGCAGCAAGCCCAGGCTGTTAGATCCTCTCTCTGTTATTATGTTTTTACTCTCTTCAATCATGTCTGGTTTCTTAAGATTGAGTTAAATTTACTATGGAGAGGAGTGGGTTGTTTTAACAGTGCAATAGCTATTGTATCAGCATTTTCTATCCAAATACAGAGTATCTGCACTTAATAATTCTGTTCAATTGATTTGTGTTGTAACAGCCAAAAAACTGAGTTCACTGTGAGCTGCATGTGCCTGTACCCTGGTGTGATTCAGCCCTTACTCCTTATGTATTAGCCCTTCCTATTTTATACATAAACAATTTATTACTTTGATATGAATTAAATTTTCATGACATAGATTAATGTATTCTACCTACCATCTGGAATGTCCTACAGCGGTCTCCAAATGGTTCAGGGATCCACACATCATTGAAATGCAGACCCTCCCAGAGCAGAGGAGCTGAATAATACTGCACAACTTTAGAACCACTGGGCACA
>NW_008664921.1:0-5693 GCF_000695815.1 Acanthisitta chloris | reverse complement strand
AGCCAGAGGTAAATTTAGGTTGAAAGAGTGATTTTCTCAAACTGCACAGCAGATTTAACAGGCAGCCAATTCTGAAAAAATATCTAACGGGTATTCCTTGAATGTAAGGCTTAGAGATGTTCATTGACTTGTCCATGGCTGTGGACTAAGTCTGTAGAGAAAGTAGAACAGTTCCTAGATCCCCTGCCTGCCCACTACAATCTCTATAAAGCAACCTCTGTTTGAAGAGCAAAAGGCAGAAGAGCCAGATAACAGGCTTGAGGATAAAAAAATGACATCAAAATCCTTCAACATCCATGTCATTAGTGGATTAGAGGATGGGCTGTCGTTCATTCTTCTGGCCCTAAACGCTGCAGCATTCAACAAGGAAACGGTAATTTTCCAGACAATTGGAACATTGTGGCCTTTCAGGTCACGTTTAATCATTTTTCCCAAAGAAGATCTATTTGTAAGCCCCCTGCCTGTCAAAGCACCAGTGGATTAACAGGGCTAGCAGGTGATTCTGCTTTAACATCAATACTGGTATAACACTATATGCTACCCACAGCTTAATAGGAACTATTGAAAAATGCATTTGAGAAGAGACAGTGTGAAGTGAGTAATAGCCATAAAATGTGGGTAAGAAAATTATCACAAAGAGTAGAACAAATATTCCAAGCTCATCCCAGCAATTAAAGATGTGGAGTCTCCTTTGCAGGCTCCAGACCACTGCTGGCTCCCTAGTCTGAGTTTCCCTCCTTTACATTTAGCCACAGGAGCCACAAAGCCACTGAAATGGGACAGGATCTCCTGGAAGATGAGTCACCCTACAATGTGAGGTGATGTCTGCTTTGGGAGAGCATGAACTGATCATTCAGCAGTTCTGTGGAGGGAGCCTCAGACACTCAGTTCTGTCTGGACTGTAACAGCTGAAGAGAGCAGAGCTGGCTCCTGTCCACTGTACACAGCCTTCAAATAGCTCCCAAATGCCTCCCCAAAGCCTTCCCTACTATAGAGAACCCACAGTTCTGATGAGACTAAACCTGAAGGAACCAATTGGGAACATGTCTTAACAAAAACATGAGGCAAGGCTGGTCTAGAAACAGCTGATTCTGTTGGAGCTGTGGAGATGAAAATGTATTGCAGCAAAGGGAAGAAAGTGAGAGTGGAGCTTTTAGCCTTGCAGCTGGACATTCTAGAAGATATTACCACTGAAGCATTGTATTAAGTTGTCCTTGTCAAAGGGTACATCCAAAGGTTTCCTTACTGCCAGATGGATGACATTTTTTCACTTCTGGACTAATTGGTTTAAGAAAACAAAAAGGGAAATTCTGGCAGGAGAAATGACCCTCCAAGGCTGTGGAGGGATGGGATATGTGGGTTTGAGGGTCTCTTTGAAGAAGTGAATTTCCTAGGCTGTATGTTTTAAGAAAAAGTAATGGCACTGCTAACACCTCCTTTTCAGAAGACAGGGATGCTTATTCTTTTGTTCTGAATGAAGTGTTGCAGTGGAGAGCTGAGAAAAGGTGCTTGTCTTCCTGGGTATTTCTGAGTGCAATGGATGAGTGGCATGCAGAGAGCAGACAGATTGAATGATTGCAGAGTTTCTCTCTGACTCCAAGGTGCTGGCCTTTGTTATCAGTGGGATAGTGCAGGGTACCACATCATTTCCTAGGCATGAGCTTCCACTGTAGCAGAAACTCCATCACTCTGGATTTTACATTACCAAATTCTAAATTAAGAAAAAAAAGCAGGGAAGAGCTCAATCTCTTTGTCTCTGCAAGTTCTGCTTGTGCTGCTATCTTTGTGGACATGTAACATAAGCAGGAGCAGAGAGTTAGCAGGAAATGCTGCATTTTTCATTTCTGCTTCACCCCCTTCACAGTGAGGAGATTTAGGGTAGTGCTGTAATGTCAGACACACACACAGCTCTCACTCAGGAGTCTCTACCTTTACTTTTCATACTTTACTTTTCATACTTTTCATTGCTGAAATGGAAGGGAATTGCATGTGCTCAGGACTTCGGGAAATCAATCTCCTTATTCTGATGGCTGAGACTAAGACTCTTGAAGCTGAAGCTAGAATCTTGAACTTCATTCTGGATCCTTAAATTAGTTGGCTGAATTTAAGGAGTCAAAGCCAGTGCTAATGTTGAAAAACAGGTCATTTATTTATATCTTAAATCTGGATTTAGAAGTCTAATATTAGTTGCTCCTTTTTTTATAAATCTTTGTTTAGGTCTAAATAAGGAGTGATGTCCCTGTTTAGATGGAGAAGTTGAAGAAGTTAATTTATATGACTTACTTGTCATCACAGAGTGCCAATCAACAGTTCAGGACTAGAGTTCTGCACCTCCCCTTTTTTCCTGCTATATTGGAAATCCCAGCAAGAAGCTTCTCAAGACTTATGTTGCTCAGTAAAGCTTGGGAGGCATATGGTAAGTCTGGACACTCCAAGATTTGCAAACTGAGTGTGCCTGCAAGAGATGGTCTGCTGTAGGTTTCCCAGAACTCAGACTGACCTCATGTATTCAGGGAGGATCTATTAAAGTAATGATAACATTAGGAGCAAGAATCTGCCAAATTATATAAAATTGTGGAATTCCTCTTAGGATCCCCCAAACTTGATGAAAAATTTTAAATATGTTTCCATGAAGCACTCTTTGAAGTTAATAATTGCAAATACTGTTATGCTCCAAAACCTTCTCTAACCAACAAAGTAAAACCCATAATGTAAGAACAACTGTACAAAGAAAAACTTGTATTAAGGATCTGTAAAATCCTAGAAAATGTAAAGATATTGGTAGAGCAGCAACAAGAAAAATGCTGAAAATATGCTTAACATTACCTGACATTATTTTTGAGTGATTATAGATTTTTTCCTGCTTTGACTATTCAACAGGTACCACATTATATAGAGCACTTGTTTTCTGAAAATTAAGTTATCTGTAATTGAGCCTATTTTGGGAACTAGCATAACTCCATTTCACCTGTTGCTGAGTCACGTATACTCTCTAGTATGCTTATATCCAAAATGCCCTATGGGTTAGGGGAAGAAATCTGTACAAATTTGCAGGTGAAATACAGAGTCACAGAGGGACAAAGCATCTTCCCTGTCATCACACGAGCAGCTTGTGGTAGAATAGGGATTTGAAGTGGGTTCCCTGAAACTGGGCTGATTTTCAGACCACTCCACTGTCTTTCCTTTGTTCTGTTTTGAAACTGTTCTTGCTAGCACTGTTGTTTTAAGATACCATGTAGTACAGTGGAAAGGGAGCTGTGGCAGAATGAGACCTGATCTCTGGATCCTGCACTGAGGACACATAGCAGGGATTTGTCTGAAGTCCCTGTACTCACTCCACATTGGTACCTGATGTTTTTGGGGGTCCAAGAGTGCCAGGTGTGATGTTAGCACTGTCTTCAGTTCTGTTGATTATGGACAGCATTTTGTTTTACCTTTCCCAGCCCAATGGACCCTCTTACCTCATTGGACCCACTGACCCACAGACAATATAATTTTGTTAAATTTTTCTGGTACAGCAAATGATGATGTAAACCCCTGACATTGCAGGTATGATCATTATGTCATCTGACAAACTGCGAGGCTGCAAATTTAAGGCTTTTCTGAGAATTATTTGGGTGCTGGCTCTGTTTGCTGCATTGTCCATTCATGGTGACCTGAGCTATTTACTGTACATGCACAATCTGCAGTGGAAACAAAGCCATTCATCCCTAGCTGTTTAAACTGAATTGTTTCTCTCCCCTGATGAATGACATCGTGTGTAATGGATCTCCACATGCCAGAGGGCTTTTCAGTGGCAGAGCTTCAGGCATCACATGAAGAATTAAGACACACTGAAGGGCTGGTGTTTATTTTGGAACTGAACTAAAAAAAAAGAAATCCACTCTGGAAGAAGCTTTCAACCAGATAAGCTGGAGGATTTGATCTGTGAGCTTCCTTTCTTAGGTATTTC
This sequence comes from Acanthisitta chloris, assembly GCF_000695815.1. Classification (NCBI taxonomy): domain Eukaryota; kingdom Metazoa; phylum Chordata; class Aves; order Passeriformes; family Acanthisittidae; genus Acanthisitta; species Acanthisitta chloris. The sequence goes on along the minus strand of NW_008664921.1, from coordinate 1,741 downwards.
TGTCTTCCCCTTTGAACTGCAGCAATCAGTTGATACATGTGATGATGAGAAGGAAAAGCATCAGAGTTGTGTAACATCTGCTTATCACTACAGATTATCCTGTAGCAATGAGATTAAAGCTTTTCATTATGTAGGAAGAGTTTGGGATTTAGAGTGGTGGCTTTGTGTGTGTGTGATGCCTTTTTTAACTCTTATGAAATGCACTATAAATTCGGGATTGTTGAGCAAGGAGAGGAAACTTCACATGGTGAATAAGAAAACAGGTATTTTTAAAGCAAGAAGAAGCCATGGAATCATAGAATGGTTTGGATTGGAAGGGACATTAAAGATCATCTACTTCCAACCCCCTGTCATGGGCAGGGACACCTTCCTCTAGACCAGGTTGCTCAAAGTCCTATCCAACCTCGACCAATTCCAGACTGTTAAAGGATTGTCTTCAACCATGATGTGCCTATAAACATGCATGTTTAAGCCAAATATTAGCATCATAGAATCATCAAGATTAGCAGAGGGGAAGGGACATTAAAGATCATCTACTTCCAACCCCCTGTCATGGGCAGGGACACCTTCCTCTAGACCAGGTTGCTCAAAGTCCTATCCAACCTCGACCAATTCCAGACTGTTAAAGGATTGTCTTCAACCATGATGTGCCTATAAACATGCATGTTTAAGCCAAATATTAGCATCATAGAATCATCAAGATTAGCAGAGGCTTCTAAGATCATCAAGTCCAACCACTGCCACTCCGGATTGGAAGGGACATTAAAGATCATCTACTTCCAACCCCCTGTCATGGGCAGGGACACCTTCCTCTAGACCAGGTTGCTCAAAGTCCTATCCAACCTCGACCAATTCCAGACTGTTAAAGGATTGTCTTCAACCATGATGTGCCTATAAACATGCATGTTTAAGCCAAATATTAGCATCATAGAATCATCAAGATTAGCAGAGGCTTCTAAGATCATCAAGTCCAACCATCAACCTGCCACTCCACTGTAACTTCTAAACCATATCCTCCAGTGCCAGATTCAGACACCTCTTAAACTCTCCTAGAGACAGTGACTCCATGACCTACTTCCCTGGGTAATATATTCCAGTGCCTGACCACTCTATCAGTGAAAAAAAATTTCCTAATGTCTAATCTGAATCTCCCCATCTCATTTAAATGAGATTAGATAATAATCTCTCATGAGATTATTATTTAAAATGTGATTATTATTTTACCTCATGGCAAATATGTTCACAACAGGACTGAAATAGGAGAGCATTTTGGAGCCATACAGGGAAGAGATTGTATAAAACAGTGGTTTGGATCTCAAGCCCTGAAGAACTTTGAGACAGCAAAAGAATCTACTGTTTTGACTGACAGATTGATTTTCTGGCTAAAGTCCAGCTGGTTGTCAGGATAGCTGAACACATCCTATGTGCTTGGCTCACTTTGGTTCCTCATTTTTTGCCAGATGCATATGAACAAAAACCTCAGAGTGCCTAAGGTTTCTTTGCATCTGTCTGGTTTCACCAGTGGTAGAACAACAGAGGTGAGGAGCGATATTGGAAAGGAACCTGATGAACAAGGTTTCAAAATGTCATCAGATTTCGATAAAACTCTATTGCAATTCTCACTTTCTGCCTGTAAATCAAGTGGTTATTTCCCTGAAAAGAGAAGACTCCTGAAATAAAAATGAATTAAAAATAGTAGAACCACCTCTGTCTGAGGATCATAGAATCATGGAATCATAGA
>NW_008664920.1:0-496 GCF_000695815.1 Acanthisitta chloris | reverse complement strand
CCTCAGCCTGTCCTCACAGGGCAGATGGTCCAATCCTCCTATCAACTTGGTCAGGTTGGCACTAGATGATCTCTAAGGTCCATTCTAACCCCTAAAATTCTAGGATTCTATGAAGCAAAGGACCTTGTGCAGCTATTGGAAGAAGCCCTTCATTACCTTCTTTTGACCTGCTGCCCACACTGCTGTGGATGCAGCCCAGGATTCCATTGGCTCTCTGGGCTGAGCTCACCCTGCAGCTCATGCTGAGCTCCAACCATCACCCCCAAGTCTTTCTCCTCACTGCTGCTCTCAGTTCCTTCCCCACCCATCCCGTGGCTGTGCCTGGGATTGCCATGGCCCAGATGTAGGACTTCACCCTCCATTTCCTTCCAATTTTGCTCATTTCGCTGCTATTTCTCCACTTCACCCCAAGTCCTCGTTTCCCTTCCATCCCCCGCGCTGTCGTCGGTGACGTCACACCCGTCGCCATAGCAACGCTTTGATGTCATGAACCTCT
>NW_008664919.1:1572-2650 GCF_000695815.1 Acanthisitta chloris | reverse complement strand
CCCGTCCCACCCGCCCGCTCCCCCCGCCTGCCTCTGCCGAGCGAGAAGTGCCAGGCCGTCCCTGCGGGGAAGGAGAGTGCTCAGCCGTGTTGCAGAGCCTGGTATCCACCCAGATGAGAAGTGACAGCAAAGGACCCTTCTCAGGTACAGGCTCCCTGAGGCACAGGACAGGAGATACTGTCCCCGTCTTCCCCTCCTCTGCTGCTGGCACTGGGGACGACCCTGCAGGCGCTTAACCCCTTCTCCACCTTGCAAACCCAGCTGTGTAAACCCAGCTGCACAAAGCCCCCGTGCAAACCAGCTGCTGGAAGGCAGCAGCCCAGACTGGGCAGATAGCACCAGCACCGCCATGCCTGCCTGCCCCACAATGCAGGGACAGCGCACAGGAAACAGGATGGAGCAGGCAGAGCCCGAGGCTGAGAGCAAGACCCACATGTGCAGACCCTCTGCTGTGCCCTGCTGTGACCTGCCAGGCACAGGAGCCCACGCATGGAGGGGTCCACAGGCCCCTCTCCTCCCACATCTCCCGCACCGACTGCTGTCTCTCCCAGGAGGTTGTCATGGGAACAGTGTGCTGTAGGTACCCCTCACCCTGGGTACCCCTCCTTGCATGCCAATGTGATTCTGGATGTAGGGCAAGCACAGACTGTGCCCTTTCCAGGGCCTGGCAGGGTGGGCAGGGTGAGTGTGGGGTGCTCCAACCTGGGAATGCTCAGGGGGTGCTGGTAGTACCAAGGGACAGAGATCCCTTGTGTGTCCACATCCCTCCTGAAAGGCCCAGAGCACGCCCGTGGCCAGTGGCTGGGTGATGGGGCAGGAGAGTGGGCTCAGGCACTGTGGGAACAGCGTGGCTCAGCCCCAGCGCCGGCAGCCGCACTGCACTGCCTGCCCACTCCCACAGAGAGCCAGCGCTGCCTGTTCTTCCCCGGCCCACGCACCCTGCACAGAGCCAGCAGCTTCTTCCCCAGTTATTTAGGGGATTTTAACCCTGCAGCACTTCTGATTGTAACAGAGTGGGTGTCCGCAACAATTCTGGCACCAGACACATGCCAGGGCAGGAGGCAGGATCTGGCCTTGC
>NW_008664919.1:297-1293 GCF_000695815.1 Acanthisitta chloris | reverse complement strand
GGCACAGAGAAAAGTTGGACTGGCAGTGCCTGGCCTTGGCTGCATGCCAGCTGCCTGCAAAGTCACCCTGTATGGGCACTCAGCACCACAGACCCACACCACCTGCCCAGAGAGGGAGCTCCCTATCCCTGCTTCAGCCCAGCACTGTGCTACTGTTCCCATCCCTCCTGTGTCCCACAGCAATCCCAGCCCCACATCCCCCATCCCTATTGTACCATGTGGGTCCCCTACCCTGTGCTCCCCCATCCCTGCATGCCCCTCCCCATCCTTGCAGGCCCCTCTGTCTCCAGTGCCTCCCACCCCCTCCTGCAGCCCTGCCGCATGTCTGCTGCCATCTGCCTCTCCCTTTTGATTAGTATTAATTTTTAATTATTATTATTGACAGGGCTGCCAGCTCGGCTGCCAGCTGGGACAGCTGCCCAGCATGAGACAGGCCGGGGGCAGCCTTGGCACTGCTGTGCTCACTAGGTGGCTCCTGGCAATCATTATGTCCACCTGGGGAGGACCCTGAGTGCCACCCAGTACCCTCCAGCCCTCAGACTTGTGGGTGCAGGAGTCGAGGATGAAGGTCATTGTGTCTCCGAAGGGTAGGCTCTGGGTAAGCAGTGCCAGCCCCCCAGCCTGGCTGGGCTGCAGTGCTGCTGGGAGCCCATAAAGCCATGGAGATAAATGGCTCCTATTACTTTTCCAATCAAATGAAATCCCACCGTGGCTGCACGAGAATGGCGATGAACCACAGCAGTGCAGCAGCCTCTGTCTACCCCCTTCCCCCCACCCCAGGTAACCTTGGCCTCCAGGTGCGATGGGGCACAGGGTACCCCAGGAGCACAATGCCCTTGCTGTGCCCAGCAGAGGGGCAAGTGGACAAGGACTGTGTGCCAGTCGGGCTGCAGAGGGGCTCAGCCCCAGAACCACGTGGGGCAGAGCAGTGGGTTGAAGGGACAGGCAGACACTGACTCTCACACACTTCACACTGTCACTGCTGAGGGGGCTCAG
>NW_008664919.1:0-209 GCF_000695815.1 Acanthisitta chloris | reverse complement strand
CTCTCGCCCGGAGGGGCTGAAGCAGCTGTCAGCCCACCTGCAGGGCAGTGAGTACCCTGCTGCAGGTAGAGACACCACTGCAGGCAGGGCTGTGCGAGGGACCCCACCCCAGAGTGGGCAGGACCCCACTGTGGGCAGCGGTTACCCCACCGCGGGCAGGGCAGGCAGGACAGGGCAGGCAGGGACTGCACCGCAGGCAGGGCAGGCTG
>NW_008664918.1:0-385 GCF_000695815.1 Acanthisitta chloris | reverse complement strand
CCCCTGTCCCCTCTCCTGGTGACACTGCCCCTGTCCCTCTTATAGTGGCACTGTCCCTGTCCCCCGTCCCCTCTGGTGGTGACACTGTCCCTGTCCCCCTGTCCCCTCTCCTGGTGACACTGTCCCTGCCCCCTCTCCTGGTGACACTGTCCCTGTCCCCTCTGGTGTTGACACTGTCCCTGTACCCTCTCGTTGTGACACTGTCCCTGTCCCCTCTGGTGGTGACACTGTCCCTGTCCCCCGTCCCCAGCACGTGGTTCAGTGTGTGTTCGTCGCCATCCGAACCATCGGAAATATCATGATTGTCACGACATTGCTGCAGTTCATGTTCGCCTGTATTGGGGTGCAGCTCTTCAAGGTGAGGGACACTGACCCCCCACCCTGG
>NW_008664917.1:0-482 GCF_000695815.1 Acanthisitta chloris | reverse complement strand
GGACACACCTGGGTCACCTTTTGGGGGATTGGGGGCACTTGGGGACCCTTTTTGGGGCTTGGACACCTGGGTCACCTTTGGGGGGAGGGGACACACCTGAGTCACCTTTGGGGGATTGGGGACACACCTGTGTCACCTTTGGGGGTGATTGAGGACACACCTGGGTCATCTTTGGGGAATTGGGGACACACATGGGTGACCTTTATGGGGTCACACCTCTGTCACCTGTTGCAGAGCAAAGGGACACAGCTGGGTCATCTTTTTAGGGGGACACCTGCGTCACCTTTCAGGGGTTGGAGACACACCTGGGTCACCTTTGGGGGATTGGGGACACACCTGGGACACCTTTGGGAGTGTGGGGACACACCTGGGACACGTTTGGGGAATTGAGGACACACCTGGGACACCTTTGGGGGTCAGGGACACAGCTAGATCACCTTTGGGGGTTGGGGACACACCTGGGACACCATTTGGGGGATTGG
>NW_008664916.1:41602-41806 GCF_000695815.1 Acanthisitta chloris | reverse complement strand
CCGCATGGCCGGAGCCCTGCGCAGCCCCTCTGCCCTCCTTCTACCTTTGCAGGGTGTCCCTTACCCTGGAGGTTTCTCCGTTCGGGTTTCCCCCTGGAGAGGTGGAGGGAGGGGGATGGCCAGGGTGCTGGCTTGCAGCGGGGTCGAGGTGTCAGCAGTAAGAAATAGTGCCGAGCATGAACTCGCTCCCCCCCCCGAACACAC
>NW_008664916.1:36415-41509 GCF_000695815.1 Acanthisitta chloris | reverse complement strand
AGCGCGGCCCCCCGGGTTCTAAAATACAGATATAGCAGCAGTTTGGGCTTTCCAACTCTTCCCCCCATATTTTTCACAGAGACTTATCTCCCCCATAGCAGGGATTATTTTTTTTTCCTTTCCATTTTTAGATAATTAACTTCCCCTCTCCAAGCAGTTCACTCTTCTTTCATTTCTACCTCCCTTTTGTTGGCCGCATTTCGCTTTGGCGAAATACACACCTGGGAGAAAACAAGTATTTAAAATAATCATCCTCTCTGGAAGCATTTTCGTCCAGTCACTTGTTGGGCGGTTTTTTTGTGCAGTGTTTGGGGTTTCTTTTTCCTCCTCATTTGCTTCTATTTTTCTCTATTTTTTTTTCTTTTTACGGGGGCAGGGACTGATTGCATTGATCTGAGAGTTTATCAGCAAAATATTCGTATCAAAGTTCTCCCTGTGTCATTATTTCCATTACAAAATCCTGTATTTAATGTTCTACAATTTGTTAGCCTAGACAAGCCTTCGGGGGTAGATACCTGTGTCGAGCTTTATATTTAATTTTTTTTTTTTAATTACAGGTGAATAGCGTTTTTCTTTTCAAGTTTGTGGTTTTGGGTTCTTTTTTTCCCTACCCTTCTGGCTACTTTAAGGAAAAAAAGAGTTTGCAATTAAAACCCTTTCCCCCCTCCCTGCAGCCCATTAATTTCCCAGGCGAACTCCAGGCTTTAAAACAGTGACGAAAAATGAAAAATAAGGAGCTGGGCAGAGGCAGCGCTGCAGAGCTGCAGATTCCGGCGTGGCAATGGCACTGCGCTGGCCTTCTGCGCCTCCCACGCGTGCCCGTGGGACAGAGGTCCCTTTTCCTCCTAGATGGCAAGTAGAAGGAGAGTCCCAAAATTAATCTAGGAGCACCCCTAGGGATCCCCAGAAGGGATCTATTCTGTTTTCCCTCTCTCCTTCCAAAAACGTGTATCTCGCAGAATTAACTGCAGTCCAGAGACACAGGGCTCGACCCTCTGCCTATATTTTCCCGTGGGCGCAGTGCTGCCCAGGACAAGAGGGAATTAGGCTATATTTCTCTTTCCCCCCACTATCAGCGGGTGATTTTTTTTTTGGCACATGGTGCCCATGGGATCTCCCTCTGCGCCCCGATCAATGCCCGATGCTCCCGATGGAGAGGGGCGCGTTATCGATACGGGGATGGACAGGCTGATCTGCTCGTGCCAAACAGGGTGTCAATCAGGGCGTTATCTCGGTCGAAGGAGAAAATAAAAGCAGATAAGGTCTTCGCTCTCGCCCTGGGAATAAACTAATGGGGGCAAGAGGGGGGAAAGTCCTCAGCGCCCCGTGCCTTTCCCTGAGAGTGATCTTGCCATGACCTTGAAGGGGAGCCGGAGACGTGGGGGTGGGGAGAGGAGCCCGAACCCAAAGGGTTTGAATCAGGCGCTGATAAAAGGCCGCACAAGAGCACCTGTAAATGTCCTTTCCCCCCACCCGCTTACGTCCCGGCTCTCTCGGGAAGAGGAGCCCTGGGCGGAGGGCACAGCCCGGGCATCAACACAGCTCCCTCATCCCGGCAAACTTTCTTCCTCTCTTCCAGCTATTTTTTCTTTCTCTCTTTCCTCCTTTCCAATCCATCTCGCCTTCTTTTTCCCCCCTTTTTTCCGTTTCTCATCCCTTTTCTCGCCCCCCGGTGCCTTTCCTTCCTGCCCTAAATGAGCAGAACGCCAGCGCAGCTCTGCCGATCTGTTGTGCCCTTATTATACTTTATATTCTCGGATACCCACGTATTTGGGGAGCTGGAGACGCTCCCAGGGAGGCATGGGGGTAGCTGCGGGACCCCAGCATGGGCATGGCGTTAACGCAGGCTCGGACGGGTGTCACGGCAGCACTAAAAACCACTTTTTATCAGTGTGCGGGAAATACAGATTACGTGAAGAACTCAAACAGCCCATGAGACTCCTTTTTGTTGCCTTCAGAAAATGTTAAGTGCCAAAAAAAATTTCAGGATGAAGAGAAAAGGAAAAAACGAGCATTTCCCCTCTTATAGGGACTTGCTCCTTGTGTCAGGGCTGAATGAGGCCCCAAGCTGTAACCTCAGGGCCCTGAGCTACGCGGGGACAGAAGATAACTCGGTTTCGGGGGCGGCAGAGCCCCACGGGTGTGCGGGAAAGCTCCACTGATATTTGCGAGCTACGAGCATCGCCATATCCTGCTGCCCGAAGCGTCAAGGATCCAATTCTGGGGGTTGCAGGTAGCTTCCTGGAGCGTTTTTTCCACGCAAACAGAGGCGGGGGAAGGAGCTGAGTATTTGGGTGCGAATGGGTGCTGGTGTTGGCACTCAGTGTGGTGAACCTGATATTTTTCTAAGCCCATGTGTGCCTCCATCTATACATCGCTATAGATTCATACCTGTGCCACGGATATTAAACATTCATGCCGGATACACGCTTATCTGTTCTGGTCTAGGTGTAGGAGTGGTTGTGGGCACAAAAAGCCTCCTACTTTCACCCATCTGAGGAAATATTAGGAGCTCATTTCGTGCCTGACTAGGTTTATGCGGGGGTAGACACGCGTGTTTACCTGCTCCTGTGCACATCTGCAAGCTACCAGCAAAGAGGCCGTGAGTTAATACTTTTGCCAGCGTATTTTGGGTGCTGCACGCTTGGAAATGGTTCATTTCCAACGAATATTTCTTTCTAAGGGAAAAGATGTGCTTTGCGGAGCCGAGCCCGGCTACCCCCCGCAGGCTGCGGGCACAGGAGCCGCCAACCTCCCCGCTCCGGGGGCTGGAGTAGCCGCCGTTCAAGACAATTCCTATTTTCTGTCATTAATAACTCGTTTCTTCTTTAAAAAAAAAAAATCTCGTTTGGATCCAAGATTGTTTTTATGATTCAGTTGGACAAGACTGAACACATGTTAGTTTAAGCAGGTTCATGAAATAGCTGTAAATCAAATAAAGTTTACGAGTTTAGCAGGAAATACTGAAAAGATGAAGAAAAAAAAACTCCGCGGAGGCAGAGACCAGCAAGCTAAAATAGTCGGTGGAGTTTTGTCCTGCTCTGTGTTTCTCTCTGTTCTCTTGTGCATCTTGCCGATTAAAGGCCTCGAGACCCCGTGTTGGCGCCAAGTGGCATGTTATTAATCAGTTATCCCTAGGTTCAGTCCACATAAGAGAGAAATTTAATCACCAGAAACCAGACCCGACATAAAAGAGAAATCTAAAATCAATTCCCGCCCGTCGTCCCGTTCCCCCCTCCCCTTCCCCACCTCCGAAGCGATCAGAACGAGCAGAAGCAATCAAGATCTCGCTCCCTTTCCCTCTTAATTGCAGCGGGAGAACTGCAAAACTTCTCCGAGCTTTAACCCGAAAAGCATTTGGCAAGAAAAAAAATGTATAAAAAACCCCAAAACACCAACAGAAAAAAACCCACAAGGACCCGCAACAAGTTTATCCTTGATCTCGCTATAAAAACATGATGGGGGAGAAATATCCCAAACGGAGCCTTTTATAATGAAAACCGAGGGTGTGCGGGGGAGTGGAAATCACATTTATCGCAGTCAAAATGATCTTTGAAGGTTCCCAGGCCTGTTGGAAAGGGGTCCCCTCACCCCAGATGCCCCCCAGCCTCTGGCTCCTTTCCCCAACCCAGGTTTCTCCCGAGAACGGGAACGCTGGGTGGAAAGGGGATATCTCTCCCAAAAGCTGCATGTCACCCCGCCACGAGCTGAGCGCTTCCTTCGGGCACTTCCCGACACATCAGCGTTCCCCCTCTCCGATTTCTGACAAGGAGTTTTGGCTGGGTATACGCAGGTTTGGGTTAGGGTAGGAGAAGAAATCCTTGGCCGTTATCACTGCCCCGAGACGGGGCAGTGGCAAAGGTCCCATCCTCGGGGAAGGAACTGGAGGTGACAGCAGAAGAAAAGGGACCAAAACATCCCATTCCCTCCCGCAAAAAAAGCCTGCTTGAAGTCCAGAGAAAGCAGAGAGCGATAGGGATCGGCCCTACAGCTTCCACGCGTGTTTTGCGTGGCAGTTCCCCCTCCCGGCTTTCCTCCCGGCTGTCGGTGTCGCGCTTGTCCCTGGGCTGCGTGAAGGGCACACGGGGGAGGTGGGAGGCGGGCGGCCGCCCCAAGGCTATATTTGGAAAAGAATTTGGAAGCCCTTCCAGCAAATCTGTGCAAAAGGTACCGGTCCGCCGGGGGAGACTGCCTTCCCCGAGCCCTCCCACGCTCCGGGACAGTCCTGGTGGCATCGTCCTGCTCCTCTCCACCCGCGTGTTTATTCCTCGAAAGAGGAAATACGACAGAAATTCCAGTGCAAAGTTTTGCCTACCCAAGCCCTAAGAGTGGCAATTTCACACCAGGTACTGCCCAAGGCAACCAAGACTCTGACTTTGTCTGTGCCAGCCAAACTTGCCAGTTCTGCCTTAAAAAAAAATTCTAGCAGGAGGGTGTCCTGTGGGCCTCGACCTTGAGGGGAGGAGGGGTGAGTGGGAGCCTCTTCCTCTCTGCTCATCTCCCGTCCTAGCAAAACTTCTTGGGGTATATTTTAACGCAAACCATATTTTTCCTCACATTTTTCTCTCCCCAACACTCCCTCAAAAACCTAGAAAGCAGTGATGTGAGTTGGGTTGCCTCATGGGTTTCTTTTTCCCCCTCCAAGCTCTATCTGATCGTTTTCCTTCAACCCAAACAGCCTGGAAACCACAGAGAAAATAATCAAAGTGCAGCATGTTTTCCCACAGTAGGAATTCATGTTAGCACTCTCTCCACGTCTTGATCCTCTGTTTGCGTGTGGGTATCCAGACGGAGATGTCTTCGGATGCAGATACACAGATGCAGAATGCTATTTTCAGTGTCCAGAAAATACCCAGACCCGCGGACTGTCAGCCCACGGCCTCGGGGTGAGGATAACTGCATGGATCAGAAGATTTCAATATAAACACGGGAAGATCTGAGCCCAGGTGGGTATGAAGCTAACTTCTACCCACTCGCATTTGTCTGCAACCGTGGGCTCATGTTGGCAGATCCATGGGCACAGCACTCATCTGTGCCCGTGTGAGCCCCTTCCCCTCTCGGCACTGCCCTAATAACTCTTCGGCTTCTCTGCAG
>NW_008664916.1:18843-36384 GCF_000695815.1 Acanthisitta chloris | reverse complement strand
GCGAGATTTTGGACAGCCCCAGGCAGGCTGTGTCAAGGGGAGCGGGTGGGCTCAGGGAGGAAGAGGGGAGAGGGCTCGTTCTCCAGCAGAAAATGGTTTTCCAAACCCCCCCGGCTGTCAGCCCATCCGAAACTCCTCCTCTGTGTGCGGAGCGGCTCCGCTCCCCCCTCCCGGCTCCCGCAGCTGGGCGGCGTAGGTAGCTCCAGATAAGTGAAAGTGGTATTTTTATAGGCTGATAAAAGAGACTTATCTCGGCTTTCCCGAATCTGACAAAGATTCCCTAATTGGTCATTTGCCCACAGCAGCCTCCCCAGCCCAGGGCCCGGCAGACGCTATTTTCAGCCTCCAAAGGGGGTGTCGCGTCCCCGCGACCCCCTCGGCTGCTGCTTCCCGGTCTCTTCCCTTCCCAAATTCACAGCGATCGCTTCTTCTCACTCCCACTCACTCGCACACGCTGGGGCAGACGGGGAAGCTGCTCATCCAAAACAAGGGCAGAACCCTATCTCCCACGCAGGAGTCATTCCCTAGGGATTGTCTGCCTAGCGTGACCTGTCCCTACAGCTCAGTCCCATTGATCACCCTCTGTGTTGGCTGAGCACACCCAAAATCTGTTTATTAAGTCTTTTAGTGACACCAAATTCATTTTATCAGCTGGAAAGAACTTCCCAACAGGTACAAACGCACATTAAAGCTCATGCACAGACAAGCATTGGTGGAGATATAGTCATGCACCAACCCTGCCTCCTCCAACCTTCCAACTTCTGAGATTAGATGGAAATTTAATCCCTGGAATTAAATACAAACAGCAAAGCAGGGTGAGCCTCTTTGTCCCACTGTATCCTGGGCAGCCCAGGTCTTCCTGAAACACTACGACCACCTCACCTCCAGCCTTATCTCTGCTCCACACATCAGCCGAGTTTTATTTCTTCCAATGCATTTTAGTCACCAGGATATCCCTAAAAAAAACAAAATGAGGAGGAGATGAAATTCTGAGCACTCAGAGCCTGCAGCTAGTGGCATCCCAAGCCTTGAAGTGAGTCTGGATGTTGCAGACTAAACTTATTTCTCATTTTCCCTTTTTTTTACCTCCTATGGAAGGGGGAAGGGACTCTGGGATTAACAACCCATCTGACCTACCAGTGGTGTATGCACATGAATCAAACACAATCAAAGGCCCCAGTGTCAGCATTAGCTTGACCCCTACAACTGGCTCAGGCTTGGTGAGCAGCAAGGCCTGTTCTGGCCAGAGCAGCATGAACCTTCCCCAGGGTTATTAATGCCTGCTAAGGGCTCTGCCCAGCTCAGCCCAGCCCACTGGGTTGGGGTTACAACCACCTCACCCCTCAGGGGAGCATAGCCCACAGGGATGGATCCAGTTCTGCCCCACTACAGCAGCACCATCAGGATGTCCCCACTCAGCTGAGTGGAAACAGATCTCACTACTTCAAACTATCCACTCAAAACCATGGAGGAGAGGAAGTGAGGTGAGGTGAGGTTTTGGAGGGGCTGGTGGAGATCTGTTTTTCTTTTTTGTTGATTATTTTGTTGCTTTGTTTTTTCCCCTCCTTTCTGTGACTTTTTTGGTATGATTTCCCTTGAGTGGTTTTGGAAGGAACAGCATTGGTTCACATGCCATTGAAGCCACTGCAGCCAAGCAGCATGGGGCAAACCCCATGGGAATATGTCAAGTCCCAACCCCACCCATGCATTGATTTGGGACCCACAGCCCAGCAAATGTGCTCCAGACCCAGGTTTGAGGCTCAGCAGGTGCTGAAACATGGGGAAACTGGGCTCTATTAAAGTCCAGACAAATGCCACAGGGCATCTTCAGAAACAGCAGTGGCACTGTACACAACCTTTAATACCCTTTTCCTCTCACAGACAGGAACAAAGAAGAGAACATCAGTTAGTTCTCAAATAAAATCTCCAGTCAGAGCAGTTTGTCTGTAGGAGTTGACTTTAATATAAGTATTTCAGAAAAATCCCTGTGATCGCTCATTTTAGTGAACTATTCTCACACTCAAAAGCAGCTCAAAACTCAGCAAGGGATCATTGGCAGGGAGAGCTGTGCCACCCTGGCTCTGCATGTACATGGTCCTGTCAATGTTTCAAGCTCACCTTCCATTTAAATGTCATTTTTGAATGTAAATAATATAATCTCCTCTTCTTCCCACCTACTCCAACCTGGGCTATTTTTATTTCTTGATGCAGTCTTTAACTTAACACTGACTTTTGCTTTTAAACTGTTCTTTCCAAATCTATATAAATAAAATCCTCCTATTAAAAAAATAGATGCAAACACTCTCTCAGCAACACCTGAATCTTCAGTTTTAACAAGTTAGCTGTCACTAAATCATCTTGCATTTTCTGCAACAACAAGATGAGCAAGGGCTCATGTAGGGAACACAGATAGGAGCTGGGCAGGGGGCTCCTGGCTGGGAGGGCTGGCATCCAGCTCTAGGCATGGATTGCACTCCTCCTGGCTTTGTCCAGGCACAAGAAGGGAGCCTGCAGCAAGACTCACAACAAAACCAAACTGCCAGAAAGCTCATCATGCTCAGAAACCAGCCTGAGCTTCCTGAGAGAGAATTCAGAATGGGGTTGGCCCTGGATGTCCATCCAGAGCAAATTCGGAGCCAGGAAGAATTGTGAAGTTGTAGCTACTTGAACCAGTTGCTCTGCCATGGATGGTCACTGTGGGAAAGCCAGGAATGCTGGAAACACCACTACTGCTCCCAGCCCTCCCTCTGCCAAAGCTTTCCTGCCACCAGATTTCAGTGGAGCAGCAACACTGCTGGATTCCAAACAGCAGTCACTGCTCTGGCTGCCTGTGAGCTACCTCCTGGGGCTGGAGAGGCTCTTTAGCTCAGCCAGAACAGAGACAAGGTCTCTGGGATGGAGCAGAGGGGACAGATCCACCTGAAACAAACACCATGCCTGCAGGGCTAAGACCATACCCTAAGAAAGCCTCCAGTCAGGATCCTTCTGCCCCAAATTGCTCTCCCATGGCTGCACCCATAGAGCTGGAAATATTAGTTCCTTACATGCATCACTGTTGTCACGACACATTGAAACAAGATCAAGAGAGTTCGGTGTCCATCTCAGTTTCAGTAGGATGCAAATCCCTACATTTCTAACAGCTTTTTGGGACCCTGGGAGTAAGAGCTGTTGCTCATCCTGGACAGTAGATTCCAAACTGGATCGGTAGTGTCTGTGCAGTCCCTAGTGCATAAGTGTCCTAATTACACCTGTGGTCTCAGGGCCAGCAGCACATCCCAATCTTGCAGAGTGTCCCAGACAAGTATCCTGAGGAGATCAGTCGTGTAAGCCCTAATTCCCACCACTCAGCAAAGGCAACATCTCTGGGGCTCAGACACCAGCCAAGAGCTTGGAAAGCCCAAGACGTCTGTGCAATTTTGAACCATTTTTTGAACAATTGTGAACATATCTGTAAAATGACAAAATAGTTTGATGTTTTTCATGATGTCATTACTTAGTACTAAGGTCTTGGGTAAGACAAGTTCTCTGACATCTCATGGTGGGTTCCTCCTCTGCAGAACTGAGGCATCAGCATCACACAGCTCTGCAAAAGGATGCAAGAGAACAAGCAAGCCTCTATTCCTTCCCTCCCATCCACTCTCTTAATTCTATCCAGAGCACAGAGCTGGCTACATTAGCAAGGCTGGAAGCTCAGCAGCTCTCTAATTTGGGTATGTCTTCCTGGCAAATGCTCTAAAACCCATCTGCTTCTACAGACACTGTTAAACTGCAGCCTAGATAGCTCTGACTGAGATTGCTGCCACAACTCAGAACAGAAAGTGGAATCAAAGGGAATAGAGGTGGAAAAAAGAGAAATAGGGTTGGGATTGCAGGAAACAGAAGCAAATTTTCCTTGAGAACAAGTCCTTTAGTATCATTAGTTAGATTAAGTGGTACTTAGAACTTTTACAAGCCCTGTGCATCAGAGAGAATTTCATCAGAGGCAGAGAGTAGCTGCATTATGCTAAACCAGCTGTGATGGATGTACCAACCCTGAGCAAGGTTCCTCAGGCCAGGACCTTGAGCAAACCCTTCACAAAACTTTGTCTTGCTTTCAGAAGACTGACATTGATTATAAGCCATTGATCCAATACACCACAGCTGTTTGAAGACTCTGGCAAGGGAAAAAAAAGCAGCTCCAGTTATGCAATGCCTCAATTCCCAAGAAAATCTGGAGTGTCCTCAGAGGGTTCTCCTTCTAGCACCAGTGAGGTTGTGGTGGGACGGAGGTACCTCACTCATCCCAGAATCTCTGCAAAATGCTGTATCCTTTCCATTTCTCCTTCTACAGGAAGCCCTTAGCACACATTTGGTGCAGTCTACAGGATGATGATGACAATGTGTTTCTCCTAAATAAAATCCATTTTTAAAGAGTACATGTGCAATTACTTTGGGTTTTGGCCTGTATTCAGGAAAGAATTTCCCCTCGGGTCAGATTTGGCAGGGACTGGTAGGGTTTTCTTGCTTTCCTCTGTAGGGTGGGCCATGGTCCACTTCCTAACATCATCTGGACATTTTCACCTAACAATTTCCCTGCTACTGGTGGGACCCAGGACACTGGCAATGCCCTTGATCTCTCCTGCATGTTCAGGTTTTTGTGGCTTTTGGTCTTTTGTACTAATGGTCTTAAATTTGTTATAGGGTGTTGGGAAGTGTTTTACGGCCTGCAGTGTATGCAGTGGATGTTCTGGGGACCTCTCTGGATTAAGCAGCTATTACATGGTCACCTGTAATTGTGAGTGCCTGTACTCCATGAGGCAGGTGGCCCCTTCTCTGTTCTGTCACTTTTCCTTTATCTTTCAGTAGCAGGGCTCTGACACCCAACTGCAAGACAATTACACCTCCAGAGTGGTCACCTGTGACATCTCCCCTTGCTCTTATTGGAATTGTGATGGTTATAAACCAAAGGGATAGGGGATTTTAGGATAATAAACAAGATGGAAGCCACGGGACTGGGAAATTATGAAATCTGGGCTCTGTTCCTGCCTTGCTACTAACCCTTCCCTCCTTCACACCCCTTCTATTAGACACTTAGACCACTCTGGTTACTCCAAGCTCATCTGAAGTCAGAAGAAAGGTGTTTTGTCTAGTCCTGGAAGTGGGGATGGCTTACCCCTACCCATCCACTAACAGAGAGCTGTGACATCAAGCTTAAATAAAGTATAGCTTTTAGATCTTTCAGTCCTGATAAATATGTGTGATGAGCTTAGTGCTGAGTCTGACCTGAGCTGGGTCTCCTACAGATCAGGTGACCAGGACAGATCCATCCAGATTAAGTGCAAGACTTCTGAAAGCAAACAAGGCATGAAGTGGTACAGCACAATGCCTCCCACTCTGTGACACAGGGGTACATGTTTGGGGGGTGTATTTCATTCCTGGTTATATTGTTAAGGTCTCCATGCAGGGTAGGGCAGATGCTGCTGTTTACAAGAGCTGAAGGTAACAGAAATGAGATATCCTGCATAGCAACTCAGTCCTAAATCATTAAACTTCAGCCTAGGCAAAACCAATGTCTGTGGAACAGGAATACTTTATGGATGAGACATTATCCTGGAGCTCACACCCGCCTGATCCAAGTTCTTCTGCAATTCATGTCTCATCCACCTCTCACCAACAGCAGCAATTTTGTTTAAAGCACATCATGCTCCTTCAGACCCCCACAATTCCTCACCTAGAGAGGGCACAGCTTCAAGATCACCTTCAGAAACACAGAATTCCCAATGGGCAGGCTTGTTGGTGCCAATAATTGCCATAGAGCTTGCTTGGGATCAAAGCAGACTGTGTGCTCCAGTCCTTGGCCATGTCCTGAGCTCCAATTCTGCCAATAGGCTCTGCACAGCCAGGAAATCTGGTCCAAAACTGGCAGCAGCAACACGCCCTCCTGCCACCAGATCCAATGTGCAGCACAGATATATTTCCCCTTAATCCTCCAAAGAGAAAAACAAACAAGGAAAAGCACACAAATGCCAAAACATTAACTACTCCCCAAATTACTCAGACTACTGCTAATTAGTATAAATTTACTGCAGCTGCACTACTGGAAGTGAGCTCAGCCTTTAGCCCTGGAAATTACTAGGGAGGATTATTTTGTAGTTTTGCTGGACTTCTAGAAATCTATTGGAATGTTCCAGTATACTAACTAACTTCATCAGCATTTCTAAGCCTTCTTTATTCTGCTCATACTGGGGTAACCATGAAGCTCACAGGCATGAAATCCACAAATGAATTCCCTCTCAAAGACTCCTGCACACAGCAAGTTCAGCGATGTGTGTCCGGAGAACCACATAGGAGAGGGCGTGGAGCTCTCCAGCCTGATGTCTTACACCTCGTTCATCAGCTCTTACTGATCAGCACGGATCAATGCTGAGGGCTTTGGAGGGGTTCATCATGTTTGGATTTCGTTTCTCAGTTTCCTGGTGGAATTATGGAGCAGTGATTTTCTGTGTGTGTCGTGAAGGCTTGGCCTCAGCAGAACACAGTGCAATGCATTTTTTCTGGCAGGAAAGGCTCTAGATCTGTTTGTCACTGCTTTTTAGAAGGCTGGAAAGGTGGTCTGGATAATACAAGCCTTGAGTGTGCAGCACTCATTAGGGTTTGCTATCACCCACCTGACTTAGCACCCATAGCAAGACAACAAGGCTTCTACAGGAAGGAAAAGAGAAGTAAAATATAACCATCAAATATAGCATCGACTAGCAGATCATTTTGCTGCCTTGAGTCACCAACTATTACAGTCTAGCAGACTTTCCTCCCTGAGTAATCCTCACACATTTAGATCTCACTTCCCACTCCAGAACTGGAGATAAGATCATAAATAGCTTATGTGCACTCAAAGAATAGATCATAAATAGCTTATGTGTGCTTAAAGAATGGATCCTGCAGTAACAGCAGGTAGGCATACAGGTAGACAGACAGACAGACACGATGATAAGCCATACATCTGGCATGTAAGTATCATGGCAGTGGAATTACCATTCCCCAGCCAAGTTTCACGCTTTGGGGAGTTGTTTTGACATGCTGTCAATGCTGCACCAGAATAACCTGATTTATTTCCCTCGTTCGCTTTGAAAAGGTCTATTTGGTGCCATTTATTTTGCACTCACTTACTCGCCATCCTATCAGGAGGCAGGAGGTCAGCAGGGTCACTCCTAAGAGAGTATCACGTTCTATACAGAATAGAGAAAATGCTCTGAGTTAGTGGGAAGGGAAGAATTCATGCTGGGGCCTCCTTTCAGTCTCTGCTCTCCCACAGTGGACTCATATACCTCTTCCCTTCCCACATCCTTGCTCTTCCTCTCAAATGGAAAAGCCACTTCCACAGGCACTGCTATCCCACCGCAGCAATCCCTCCCCCTGAAGAGCCTGCTTCAGTTTTGCTTCATTTGCACCTCTGCTGAGCCTTGGCTGGGAATTCTCAATCTGTCCTTTGTGTATCACACAATAAAATCCTTTAGTCTTTTCTGTCTTTGGATATAATATAGATGTTGAGTCCCAAGTGGCTGTAAGAGGAACTGAAGGCACAACAGTAGACAGGAGTGAGACACATTACTTGTTTCCATAGGGATCATTATAAACTAAAATACATTCCAGACTAAAGCATTTTGAGGAAGAAAGTATGTGGTGAATACCTATATTGGCGTACACTCAGTTGTAAACACAGCACTGGTGTCTGGTGTCCAATCCATGTGTCAGCTGTCACACTGGTTTTGCTCTGAGCTGGCAAACCTCACATCCCTCCAAGTCCACCTCAACCAGGCAAGAGACATAGCTTGGCAAGAGCTCCCCAGGCAGGAACAAAGACTCTGTTCCATGGAAGCGAAAAAATTGTGACAACAGATCTGCAGCTGAGACACTTTGAACACAGAAAGTATTGCAGCAGAAGTGCACTTGATGATCACAGCACAGCAACTTCAAAGGCAGATGGCACAAGAGAGAAACCATCAGTGAGTTATGTGACCTTTTCCTTCTTCTGGAATGTGACATGGATGGGCAAGGCTGGCACAAGAGTGGAAATAATCAGAGCCTGATGGATCCATCCGTAGCAGAAGGAGCAGTGCAGGGAAGCAGAGCACAGGCAGCAGTCCAAGCCACTTGACTTCAGCAGCAGCAGCTCAGACCTGTTCAGTAGCAAGGCAGGATCTCCCTCCCACTGAATAAATCCTGGTTTATCACTGCCTTTTGCACACACCCTGCCTTTTGCACTCTTTTCTCAATGGTTCCGTCAGTCAGGAATATTCCCTACATGTTCTACAAGCACAGCCAAAGCTCTAACAGGACAATTTTAACTAGAGGCTTCAGCTGGCACCTTTGCTTTGTTTAGTTCATTAGTTAGGGAACATCTAAGCTGAGTACAAGGGGGTGACTGGCCTAGGCATTAGATCATGGAATAACACGAGCTCCATACACAGCTGAGAGCCAACACTTGACACTTGTCTTCTTCCATCTTCACAGCCTGGTACTCCTGCTGCTCCACCCCACAGGCCTCCATTCAGTTAATCACCCTCACACTTGATAGCTACTGCCTGGCCAGCTGTCCTGATGTTTCCAAACACATGGACCCACTCCCCTGGTCCTCCACACTGAGGAATGAGTGTTGCACTCACCACATCGTGTGCGTCTCAGAAATCAGGAGAGCACTGGAAGAATTACGTATGGTTAAGATAAGCACAGAGGCAAAGTATAGACATTTAGGCAAAGGTCTCCTTCCCCTCAGCAAGAAGAGAAGAGATCACCTCACTGACTCAAATAAAAATTGTTTACAACAAAAAGTCAATAGTCAAAAATAAAGTACTATTAGGAATAGTATTTTCTTGCTATTTTTAGAAAGGAGTAACACCCCAGAAACAGCAATCCAAGGACCCAGATCATGATCTAAGGTAACAAAAAATAGCCACAAAGTCCAAGGGAAAAGAGGGAGATATTCCTAGCCTGTACACTGCAGAATTCCCTCTGGAAACACAGAAGGGTTTGCTTCATTTCCTCCTCAGCTTTTGCTGAAATATCAAAGAGCACAAAAGGCCTCTCTTTGCACTGAGGATACAACTGTTGAGTTCATAAGCTCTCCCCACATCACATTAGACACTTTTCCATTCAGCAACCAGCCTTGTTTGATTCCCATTCTTATTCCAAAAGGAGAGAAATCTGAACTGAGGACCTGGTTTTGACAGTCCTTTATTTGCAAATCTGCTTGTCTTTCAAAGGCATTTTAGCTAGGAAACTTCACTGAATGAGGGAACAAACCTCTCACCAGTTCTTGCATCTGTCTAGAGCAAGGACTTCCCCAGAGGAGGAATGTAGCTCGTTGAGGAGGCTCTCCTCCCATTCCCTGTTGACATGCCCTCTATTCCTGTTCCCACTATTCAGTCTGAGCTCTTCCACATCCTTATTATTTAAAACCCAGCTGCTCTTCCAGTCTGTACTACCCAGACCTGTCTCTCCTCTTCCATTCACAGAGGGTTTCTCCCAAAGCTGCATAAGGACCATTTCCTATTCCATGTGTTCCTCTTAAATTAATGTAGTAGCTAGGAAAAAAAATAAGTGAAGGGAGGAAGAATGACAGATGAGCTTATATATGAGTTTTCAGGCCATAAATTGAGAGCCAAGACTGATAACCAACCCAAGCAAGGCTTGGATTTACAGTGGAGGGAGATGTGGGCAGCCTTCCTTCCCATTTCAGAGCCCAAGGAGCAGGAAGGGATGATGGCCACCTCATGGTAAAAATAACAGGCTAGTTGAGATCCCCAAACTGAGCTCCTGAAGACAAGAGTTGAATAAATACTTCAGTACCCTTTTTAATTACTCTTTTTATAACCATGTTTTAATTACCTCAAATGGAGCCTGCAAAGGGATTAGTAAATAACACTTTCCTTTGTTAAGCTTTCTGTCTACTTTTTGCTGCTCTGCCAAGACCCAATACCCTCCAAAACAAGCAGAAATTATGTGAATAAATAAAGACTTCATCAGCTCCACGAGGTGTTGAAACAAGAGCAGTGCAAAAAGGCTCAGTCACGTTAGCTTGATGGATAGGAGAGAACATCCCCAGAATTCCCTTTACAGGATCTTTTATGGTGATATGGTGGACTGAAAGAGTTACAAGATCTTTCCACATCTGATTTTTTACAATTTTCAGCAGCTTGGAGGCTATACCTTGCTTCTTGCAGGCCATCAGGGTAGACAAAGCTCTCAGAGGGACCATAAATGTCACCTTGCTAGCAATGCCCAAACTAATTACCTTCAACCACTTGGGATCCACAAAGGACATCCCTGGTTTGGCTTACTATCCTGTATTAAAACTTGCTGCCATATTCTGAACTGAATCTAGAAGGCTAAACCAGCATTATGTGTTTTGATTATGTCTTTCTGTGAGAGCAAGCACTGCTATAGAGATATCACAGTCCCAGATGTGGAAGGAGGTGAGGTGTGAGGCCACTCATGGATGAGAAGTTGTCTTCAAAACAACCTTCCCCACTAAATCATGGGTTGGGGGACAAACAGTGACAAGAAGAATGGTCAAAAGGATGATGATATGAGCATGGGTCAGCCCCCACTTCCTACAATAAGAGCAGAAGGGACTACTGGATATTTGTCTGTCCTCTTGCAGGGTGACAACAGCTCCTGAGAGCACAGCAGCATGCTGGATGCACTGTGTATCTCAGCCCTGCTAAGGAGACACCCATCCTTCACCTGACCTCAGGGAAAGCTAGAGAGGCTCTGGCCATGAGCCCTCACCCTCCTGATAACATCTCAGCCTGCTTTATCCACCTCTATGTCCCAGGATTAGCTCCTGCTGCAGGTTGCACTGCTGGAGCAGCACCAAGACCACCTCACCCAGGGCTGTTTTCTCCCCTCCCCACTCTGTATCTACACCACAACCCTGTTTCTTGCCAGTTTGCTCTTCCCTGTAGGGAAGGAAAAGGGGGGAAAGGGAGTTTCAGTGCCCAAACCTCAAGGTCCTTCTGAGAGCTTTCTCCTACCACAGAAAGTCCCTTCATCATCCCTAAGATTCACGTAAAAGCAGTTGAGGTTAATATCGGAGAAGCCAAACTATAAACTGAGAATTAGGTTTTAGGCTAAATAAATCACTGCCTTCGAGGCCAGGTCTGTGACTGGGTGGGGAGAGGAGGGGAAAGGCACTCGGACTCCCCGGGCGCTAGGAGAGAGGGGATGTCGCGTTTAGGGGCTGAGCACTCGGAGACCTCATCAAGCTTGCTGAGACCAACCTTCTCTGTACTACCCAGGGGGAACCTATCCTGCTTTTGGGGGGCTCCTGGAGGGAGAGCCTCCCCCCCACACCCCGGGGCCGCTTCCTCTCTCCCTGCGGGAAATGTCCCTCTAATGATTCCCCTGTCTCCCTGCTCTGCAGTTTGTCAGGCTGGCTGACTTCAAGCCATCCTGCATCTGTTTTGCCTAGAGAGCTGCGCTCGCCTACATTTTAATAAACCCTATAATTTACACATTTCCCTCATACCCTGTAATTTCACCACCCCAAGACACAGCGAAGGGAGAAAGCGCAGAGCTGGGAGCACTCGCAGAAAACGCTGCCAGAGAATCAAGAAATAAGTAGAAGGGTTTAAATCTGCAGCAGTAAAATAATCCAGGGGAGGGAGCCAACAATGACTGAAAAATAAACATCTCCCCCTGCACAAGCCTGCAGCCAGCCCTACTCCTCTCAGGCCGGCGCTGCCAAGAGATCGGGTGCGCTGGGAAACGCGCCTGGGGACTCCAGGAAAAAAATTGCTGTGGGTTATATGGAGCCCTTTTATAAGGCAACTGTTAGCGGTAACTAAGTTTAAATTTATATGTTCAATAAAGTCTCTTTCGCCCCCCCCCTCCAAGTGCCAGAACCACTCAAGGAAGCCGACACACGCTTCCCATTTGAAAATGTGTTATTTGACCATTTTTATTCTCCGCTTTTGTTCTCGGGGCTGCAGCCCCTGCGAAGGCGCGGGGGGGCATTTCTGTGCCGACATCAAAGCGGCTCAGTGTATACACACACTCGGGCAAATTATGTATTTGTGATCAAGTAACGCAGCATCAGGAAAAGCTAGGCGGGCATGTGGGAGAGTGAGATATTTACACAGGCCTGGCCAGAGGCAGAGGCATTATTTTAAGTGTTTTTCGCTGGTGCCAAGTCATCTGTTCACATATATGTGTGCGCGCGTAAAGATGATGGAGAGAGCAGCTCGCCAGAGCCAGGAAATTCAGCATTAACCCCCCCGATTCCCTGGTGTATCGTGCCCGGGTTCCTGCCACCCTCCAAATCTGTGTGTTCCCCCACGCTCGTGTCGTGGTTCATTGTCCCTGTCATGGTGAATCACGATCACGCATGAACCAGGACCGCAACACACGCCGGCCACTCGAGCTACCCCAGCGCAGCTTTATAGCCCATATAAAGGAATATATATATTTCCCCTATAAAGACGAGACTTAACCAAAGGATTTTGGGTTCTTCAGCACTGGGAGAATGAAAATTTTAACAAAAAGAAACGAGCGAAGAAGAAAAGAAATCTGAGCTGTGCTGCGCTGCGAAATGAAACTCTGTCACCCGCGTTTTGGGGCTGGAAGGGTGAAAAGCAAAAAGAGAGGAGGGAGGACCGCGGGATAGGGATCTGCCAGCACTCCGAGCCCCGCGGCTCTCTGACTGCGGTGGGTTATTCCCTCCTGTCCCAGCCAGCTGGGACATGGGTGAGGAAAAGATCTCCCCCGGGGTCCGCGAGTGCTCGGGCAGTTCCCGGCGCTGCGCCCTTGGGTGCGGGGAGGGGAGTCCATCCCGGGGCACCGCAGGGAAAGCGGCATCGGAAAGAGGAGCAAGAGAGAAGCCAAGCCTAGCCGCGTGTTTACGATGTAAAATCCCGATAAAACTTGCACTGAAATGATTTCAAACACAAGTCGGGGCGGGAGGGGCTCGAATCGATTCGAAATGTCCTTTCCAGGCGGGTGGCTGCCGGAGGATGCGGTGGGAGGAAGGGTGGGTAAAGGTCCCTTAGGGACTGTGAAGCAGAAAGTCTCTCCTCTGAGCCAGCACGAAGCCTGGGAGGCTCTCACACAGTGGAGGAGCTCCAACATAAGGCACAAATCCGCCTTGGGAAGCTGGGAGTCCCTTTCCAGCCACACTGAGGGAAGAGACCCCCTGGGGTGGGGAAGGGGATCCCGACCCGCAGAGGTTCTGCGTGTAGCAGGGACATACAACCCTCGGCATCGCGGAGCATCCCCGGCCCGGCCGGCTGTGGGGCTTCTCCCCCGCCCTGCCGCTTCCCCCTTCTCCTTCCACTCAATCTGCATTATTATTAGCAGTATATTATCCTAGGAAAAACAAACGTCTCCCTCCCTTCCCACCACACACTTGGGGAGGGTAAGGGGTGGCAGGCCCAGATAACAAAGCAGCTGGTGTGGAACGAAGTTGTAAGGAAATAATTGATATGTAATAAGGCTGAGTGAATCTGTCCCAAAGAAAATATTGCGTAAGCGGTTATGATTAAACATGCCCGGGCGAAAGGCGCTCTCATAAAGGAGTAATGGAGCTAAGGAAACAAATGATCATTGGGAATGTTAAACACAGAGGGGCATTTCATCACACAAACATAAATTCAGCTTGAAAGAGACTTAGGGGGGAAAAAAAAAAAGAAGAAAGCCCCTCTCTCCCCCGCCCCCCGTTACCCTCAGGTTGTGCTACGGACGCTGTTTAAAGATGCTGGAAGTTGGGAGGGGGTCAGGAGACCGCGCTGGCGAAGGAGGACCCGATCCTGCCTCAGGGGTTTAGACCCGCAGCAGACCCAAATCTTCATCTATCCATCCCCTCCGTCCCCCAAGCATTTGACCGGCCTCAGCCCATCTTGCATATGGGTCACCCTCCCAAGCCCGCACCCGCCGGGACTCCGAGCCACAGATCAGGGTCGGATCCTTCCTCCTGCTGCCTGTGAGGACCCACAGCGCTGCCTCCATCCTCCAATTGCCCCACTTTCCCCCTCCACCAAGGGATATCCCTGACTGGGCAGCGCATCCCTACCAAATCCCGAGTCTTTCCCTGTTTTTATTAAAAGGCGAGAAAGAAAAAAAACTAAAAATAAAATTCAATGTTACTCGAGATTAAAAAAAAAAAAATAAAAAGAGAAAATAAATGGCCAGAGCCTCCCTTCCTTTTAAGACCGCTTTCCTCTCCGGATAAATCTCGTTTCCAAAGCCAAGGAGCGCGGCAGCACGGTGGGAAAGTCACACCGCTTATTCCAGGGCCAAACCTCCGCCTTTGGAGCTGGCGGCTTTACAGGCGGCAACGTGCTCTTGGCTGGATCCCTGGCCGTCAGGCACAGGAATTCGGGCTAGGAAATTCGTTAGGAGGGAAATAATTTGTTGTCCCGACTGCTTTTGGGGGGATTTTGGTTCAGGAGAATCCAAACACAGCTCCGCTCACACCTGGCTGCAATACCAGGCGCTGCGCTGGCTTGTTATTAAGGATTGTTGATTAAATTGATCAAATATCAATTTAAATAATAATTCTCATTTTCCCCCTTTCTTAAAGTAGCTGAGGTGGATGTTTGCACCCTCTCGGGGCTGCAGTACCGCCCTGCCATTGCCCCAAGTCTGGTCTGTTTGTGCGGCTGCAGAAGCTTGTTTTCGTTTGAATTAAATCCGAGGAAGGAGGGGGAAAAGGAGAGAGGCAGGAGATATTTGTGTAACAACTTGAAATAATTTACCCCAGAAAAAGGAAATCTGGGCAAGAGTTTATCAGGCAGTTCCCTTTGCCAGCATGTTTAAAATGTATAAGTAATTTTAAAGTGTGTCTTCACTTAATATATTTTCCCCTTTCTCCTTCAGATGACAAGGAAGACCAGTGATTGCAAGATGTCTACAGATAGCGCCCTTTAAGAGTTTCCACATTGTATGGCTGGGGGGAAAAAAAATGTGTTTGCGGTTCCTACGTCCCTGCCGACAGCTTTCTTATAGTCTGGGTTTACAGCTCCTATTGTTCGGGCTGCGCACGGCGGGTTTAAATCACACTGTTCCCTCCAGCCAGACTGGGAGGGGCAGAAATTCAGGGGTATCTATCCGTAGAGAAAGAGATTTACTCTAAAATAATGCAAAAAAGGAAGAAATTCCCTCAAATCGCTCCTGAAGTGACTCCTAGTAAATCCAGGTTTAACGGTGGCGCTGAGTTGGGTTTAATGCGATATTTCGGGGGGACTTCAGAGAGAATCATTGAGTTTGGGGGGAATATGACCGAGGCTCCCCTGTTCTTGGTAGACTCGGGGCTGAGTTGCGAGAGGAAGGAGCTGCCTGGTCTCGGGCAAAGACTGGCTACCGTTAGGCTCAGGATAAAAAACCACCACGGCGATCGCTACTAAATCTGAGCCGTTCTAGAGATAAATTACAAGAGAAAAAAATCCCCCACAGCCTTTTTTCTTTCTCCCCTTTGGAAAAGGAGGCGAATTCGCTGTTTTCCGCACAGAAAACACTTCTCTTTACCTTTCTCTAGACTTTAAATTCCGAATCTCCCGCTCTTGGAGCTCTCACAATGCACTTGCTGGAACAAACCCGACGGTGCCTTTGGCCAGGCAGAGCTCCCGAGCAGGAGTGAGTGTCTGGAGAGTTTTCGCAGGACTTTCTCCATCTCGGAGGGAAGATGTTTCATTTCTGATTTCCTCCCTGGCTTTTCCACAGGGGTGCGAGGAGCTCCCTCCCGCCACCCTGAGCCCAAATCAAAGCTTTAAAACAAACCTTTAAAGCCGAAGGAGGAACATGCCGGTTCATTCCTTCGGCTTTGGGGCAAATATTAGGATTATCCCGGAAAATTAGCCAGGATTTCTGCAGGACGGAAAGATGGAGAAAGTAGTCCTGGGCTCTGGGAAAATATATCTCCTTGGAACAGGCAGGATCGGCAGCCAGGGATTTGTTTGAGCAAAAGCACCTACAACGGGATCGCACAGGAGAAATCAAATTTCGCAGAGATGCGATTACCCACGGCTTCCCCAGTGCACAATGCTGCTCTTGAATTGCCAAATATTTGGTTAATTTGATTGAGTTTCAGAGCAAACATAATTTTTTGCTGAATTCATTTCATCCTGACACAGACGAATATAAGTTGGAAGTTACATTTTAGGCGTATTTAAAACCCCGTGCTAAAACCAGCCCCGAAAACCACGGCGTGTGACATTGCCATCGCATTACTAACTCGACGTTAATTCTCCATTAGCCGTTTTCACTCCAAATCACCCCAGTGCAAAGACATTATTTTCCCAGCGTAACGATTTACCTCATCCTTACCACCGTTTTTTATTATTATGAATTTCGGGACGGGCGGGGAGGGACCCTCGAGTTCTCAGGCAACGAGAAAATCCTCGAAACACACTTTTCCTGACTGATAGTATTTAATAAAATGGGCGGAAAAGACGAGCTCAAATACTTTATTCGTACCCGAGGTGTTTCTGGGGGCTGGGAGTGCACAGCCATCGGGGCCACGCTGGCACCCTCACACCATTCACACAAATTTTGTGCCACTAGATCGACACAGGGAGCATGGAGCTCCCGGGCCGTGATTTATATGATTCTAAGGTTTTTCTTATTTTCGAGGTGGGAGAGAGGCGGAAACAGGAAAGAAATATTTATATAATTATCTTGAGCTACTTCTTGCACCCGAGCAACAGCGGAGACGCAGGGCAGAGCCCCGAAAGGGCCAGAGGCTGCTCGGGAGCAACTCTCCAAACCCACACACGTCCCCATGGCTCCCTAAGCCTTGTCACCCGCGGAGGTTGCGTGGCAGAGCTGCTCTCTGCACCCGAGAAGCCGCATCTCCCCACTCACCCCATTCCCTCACAGCCTATGGCAGGGAAGAGCCAGCCCCTCATTTTCTGTGCCAAGCTGCAAACACACAGCGCCAAACAGTGCCTTAGAAAACAAAACGAATAAAAAAAATCATTACAAAATACATTTAACAATAACCCCCAAACAACATCCGATGCTTTGTGCATCTACAAATCAGGGGGTGCCGGATCTCACCGTCGGCTCAGAGGAGAGGCAGGTAGGGGGTGGGTTTTTCCTTGATAAATTCCTAAACAATTCCTATTATTAATTTCTTCACCAACCAAGGGTGAACACAAGGTCCAAATGGCGAGATTTGTTTTTCAAAGAGTAATATGGAATCAAAACACCTGTTGTACATTAGCCCTCTCCCACTTCCACCTCCCCTGTAAATGAAATCATTTAAATAATAAAAAAAATAAAGAGAGAGAGAGAATAAGCGTATTGTTTTCCTCTCCTGACATATGGAATCAGGGCTGGAGGACTGGGCATCACTTCACGTGAATAAATGAATAATAAAACATTTGGGAAGCAACCAGGCAAGTTCTACCAGAGCATCTTTAGGCACATGCACATCCAAAACCTGTCAGAGGCAACTTCAGACCTATCCCAAAACCTCCCTCCAGACCCCTCTGCCAGGGACAGTCACCCGGAGAGCAGCGAGCTCAGACACAACCATCAAACACTCACAGCCCGTGCACCTCAGATCCC
>NW_008664916.1:1335-18323 GCF_000695815.1 Acanthisitta chloris | reverse complement strand
CGAGGCCCTGGCAGCAGGCTCAGCTGGCTCCCGGCCCTATTTCCGCTTGTAACTACGAGGGGACCCAATGCCTCTCCTCGATAAGGTATCACAGTGTCTCTGCAGGCGGCGATCAGCACCTTAGCTCGGAGCTCCACGGCCCCCGCTGGAGCCGTGCCGGGACAGCAGGGAGGAGATGTCGAGGCATTTCTGGGAATAATCACATCACACAAGTGCTTACATTCCGGCTTCCTTTCTCTTTATCCCTACCACCAAGTTTGAAGTCACACCTTCTACCGGATTGTTTAAGGTCTCCGGGTTGGAGTGGGGGTGGGTGGCAGTGAAGGAGTGTGTGTGTGTTGAGGGGGAGTTGGTGGTAGTTAATCTATAGGGTTCCTCCAGGCCAATAAAACTAACATGGTCAGAAATTTCTTCTTTTCAATAGGAACCTCTCCCTCTCCCCATAATCCAACCCCTAACCCTTTCTGTTTGTTTTTTTGCCTGGACTTCAGGGTCTGCAAGGAGCACTGCAAGGCTGAGAGTCCTGAAAGCTGCACACACTGAGCTGCAAAGTAACAAAAAGACTTTGTTTTCCCCACACATTCACATAGGGGTTCTGGTTTACACACACACATTGTGGAAAACACACCTGGAAAGGAGAATATATGAAAGTATCATACACAGGCATGTGCACTAGGATAGGTTTCCCAAAATGCAACTGAAGGCCTTGAATCTGCAGCGTCCAGGAGGCTTGATAAATGTAATGGTATGAAAATAACCTGCAGTAACATATGTGGGTGTGTGCACACAAATACCTCTTAACACAGCTGATACACACTTCACATATACAGGCCTTGATCTTAACTTGAGTTCTTAATAGCCTGAAACAGGAGAGATTTTGACTGGGAGCTGTAAGTAGCTCTGGAAATTCACTTTTTATTGCAGAAAAGCATCCACCAGAATATTTTTCATCAAGTATTTTGCTCCCCACTCTGCTCTCTGTCCAGATTACCTGTGGCTTTGCGCCACCATCTACTGTATGCTGTGCTCACCTCATTATCCCCTTCATTTGGGATCTACTTGGAATTCGTAAAATCAACCTGAATATTCATTTAAGTCACAGGACAGCAGGAACAAGCACCAATGCAGTGCTGGTGGGGCAGTGGAATTTCCTCTGCTTATGTTTCCTATCAAGCACTCAGCTTGTCCACCAAGCAGCAGCAGTGCAGAAGGCATAGGCTGGTTTCTATATTTTTGGTTTTTTCCATCCCTCTTAAGATACTGCATTTTAGTACTTTACAAAAGTGATAATTTTGGGCACTGGAAGCTGGGCATGAGGTATCCAGCACTCACACACTTTAATGGGCAAGGTAAAATCAAGCAGATGGAGACAAGTGCTTTCTGACTGAGAGACAGTGTGGACTGTTGTCAGAGGGCAAAGCCTTTGGCAGTGCCCTTGATCTCACTGTCACTCTTCCCATCCTTC
Source organism: Acanthisitta chloris (assembly GCF_000695815.1). Classification (NCBI taxonomy): domain Eukaryota; kingdom Metazoa; phylum Chordata; class Aves; order Passeriformes; family Acanthisittidae; genus Acanthisitta; species Acanthisitta chloris. The sequence continues at coordinate 16,858 of NW_008664916.1, read as the reverse complement.
ATTCAGGTCACTCTTTTCATACTGTAACCACCCTGGGACCTCTTCTTCATGTAGCTCTTGGACAAAAGCAGGACCCCCAGCATACTGTGACTCTGCTGTTTGCTAATAAATAGTCAGAGCATATGTGCACCATGCCTGTCGCTGCAAAAACCTTGGGGTTTGGCTTGGACTTCTAGTTATCACCTAGTGCCAATAATAATAACAATAATAATAATAATAATATGAATGTTACTTTGTGGATTCAAACCTGCCAGAAAGGCAGTAAGCCAAGTATTACACTTGTGGGAGGTATCTTGCAGAGTACTCCAAGGATCTTTTGTTAGGTCTGGCCTTATTTAATATTTTCATTAATGACCCTATAAATGGATTACACAGCCCATTAATAAAATTGGCAGATGCTACCCAGTTAAGGGAACTCATGAAAGGCAAGAGAAGATTAAAAAAGGAAGGGTGGGGGGTGGGAAATGACAGAGAAAAGCAGGAAGAAAGGACAGAGAGCACAAAATTATTTGTGAGGATTAAATTCAGGGAAAGGTGGCTGGAGGATTATTCAAGATCCAGATTCTTAATTGCGGTTTTATCCAAAACCCAGTAAAAATAAATTATAGGTCCCAGAGAGAGCATGGGGCAAGAGGTTGGGTGAAGTTTGCAGTAAGGGGTGCCAGGAGGGCAGGGACCACAGCAGGAGCCCTACTCACACACGGAGGTGAGATATGGGGGACATGCACCCTGTTGCTGGGCAATGGCCAAAATACCCAGAGAAAGATTAAGAACAACAAAAAGAACTGCTCAGGCTGAAAAGGAAAGAAAAGACTCACAGTTTTGAGGACAGGAATCATCAGCTGCTGCATGCAGCTAATGCAAAGAAGTCTCTGTATCTTTTGGGGTTCTGGCACATGTCATCAAATCAATCTGTTACAACTTTGAGTTTGTTGTCAATGATGCAGGAGACACCAGATCATGGGAGGTGTGATAGAGACTGATAATCTTGGATGAGAAAAGAAGACACAATGAAACATAGACAAGGTTAATAATAAGCAGGAAAATCCTCCCCAAGAGCTCTGCTGGCTTGAGGGAGGTGGAAGGTGTTCCAATTCTCCACTGACCAGAGAATTAAAATGAGAAAGAAGCTCATGAAAAATAAAGGCTAATTGATCAGGTATAAAGTGGAAACAGGAAATAAAGGGGATGAAGAATATGGTCTAATAGGTGTTTCTACCTCTATGACCTCCAGTAGGCATTTTGGGGTGTAGGGATGGATATATAGCAAGAGCAACATGGGCTTTCTGAGGGGTTACACACGTGCTACAGAACAAAACTCAAACACTGAACAAATGTAGTGGGTGATCAGAGCCCTCTGTCAGAACAGGTCTGTGGATTTAAACTGAGCCAAGGACATGACCACAAAGTACCAGATGTTCAGTGATAGAAATCAGAATGGATCCAATGGCACCAGGAAAACTCTCATGACACAGGATGGGCTGAGGGTCTGATGCATTGTATACTCCAAGACTGTGGGTTTGAACATGTGTCCTTAGCAGGCTTACATGGACTAAGTCCTCATGCCTTAGGCTTTTATGGGTTATTGGAGATGATTTTTGAGGATCTGTTATGCCAAGGAGTTGACTCAAGTTGTCTTACCCCTTTTTCTCAAATAATTAAGATACCATTACTTCCAAAGGCAAAAAAAGAAGCAAAACCCAACACTGGACTTGGTTTACCATTTCATTCCACCTGTTTTACATCACAGACACAAAGAACTACACCAGTACAAATCCTACCTGTTTCAAAGAATCAAACCTCTGTTCTAATCCTGATCATTTCATTGAGACACAAATCCCTAAAACCCTGAGCATTTTAGCATTTTCTCTTTTCTTTCAGCACTTGCTATTCAACTCTTTGCTTTTGTTTCTTTACACTAGGTCACCACTACAAATATCTCAGCCAAACTATGTGAAGCCATGAATATGATTATGGCCTGCTAATGTAAACAGGCAGGAAGGGGTAAAATAGGTTGGGGGTGTGTGTGTGTGTGTGTGTGTGTGTGTGTGTGTGTGTGTGTGTGTGAGAGAGAGAGAGAGAGAGAGAGAAGGATCCAGATCCAGTTTATAAACATTCATCTCCAGTAATGAGTCCTCTAGGAAGAAATGAAAAATAGCCCAGGCCTGGTAAAGTCAATTAAGTTGCTTTTAAATAAGAGGTTACCCAGAGAGGCCAAGAGTTAACATGTAAAGGCTTATTGCCAGTGCTGTAAAAAATAAAAGGAGGTTTGAATATTTGAAGACATTTGGTTGCTATTATAAACAAGTGGATCTAATAGTGTGGGTACATTCATAGACTAACTGTAGAAGTTGGGCATCTTATAAGGACACATTGAAAGGAAAAACTGCAAGGTTCCCTGGCTAAATAATTCCAAATGGGTCATTATAAAACCACTGATACAACACGTGTGGTTAGGACACAGAGCATTTATAAGCAAAGCTTTTCAAACCAACCAATAATGAGCAGCTAACAACAAGAGCACAGCCAAAGGTGTATGTAATCTGCAGAGAACACATGGCAAAGCTTTATGGTGCAAATTCTTATAATGACCTGGAGAGCAGATGGCCCTGACACCACTTCAAGCCATTTGGAAAAAGCAACTGAGGTTTATCAGATTCTTGAGATTCAGAATTGGGAAAGTGAGCTTGAAGACAGCACCTTCCAGGGAGAAATGGGCTGTATTTAAAGGGATGAGAAAAGAAGAGAAATTAAATGACAAAGGAAGACCAAAGTTGCTGCTCTTTTCTGCTGAAAAGTCCAGATTTTTCTCCTCAAAGCAAAACTGCATTTTGGGGGGTTTCAAGGATAGTGGGCTGCTAATGCAATCTGGGTGTAGGTCTGCAGTTCCTGGAGGTGCTAACTAGGCACCAAAGTCACCTTGTCAGAGAGGCCAGTGCTGACCCCCACATAGGAGCTTCCTGAGATACCACAGGCTGTCAACTCTTGACATTGGAAGCAATGACAATGCTGCTATCTGCTCCAACTCTGTAAGAACAACCCATTCCCACAGCACCCCATGAGATGTAACATGTCCATCCATACCAACGGGGCTGTGTCCGCAAGCCTTACTGGTTTTCCAAGGGAAAACAGTCATCATTTGACTGACATACTTGACAAAGCCACAACATCCCTTCTCAATGGTAGATTCAAGACATCCAAAAGTTTGAACCACCACAGATCCTTCCTGTCAGAGCCTGATGAGCATCTCAGAGTAGGTGAGAGTTGCTCACTGACTCAAACAATTCATGCCACAACATCACTTATTTAAATATCGGATCCTCTTCACACACATCTTTGTATCGTACAAGTAGTGACAGTAGATAGGAAAGTAAGGTCCATGAAAACAACAGGAACCATGTTTTATGATCCTAATGAAGCAGACTGACCCCCAGTGAGGAAGTTTTCAGAAGCATCATCATAAACTTGAGTTAAACATTAAGCTGCTCCCGACTAACCAACAGCAGCAGATTGCTTCTGCTCACATTAGACCCAGACCTGAGGCTCAAATGTGAATTCCCAGGAGACACATCATCCCACACAGGATGCACCTCTTCAGCATAGCAGAGGGGAATCTAGGATCAGAATTCCCATTTTGAGATTGAACAACAGATCCCTCAGCATGGATCAGTGACTTGCTGGTCACACTTTGGAGCACGGCACTTCTTTCCTGTGGTTCCAATTAGCAGCTGGACAGTAGGACCACGTGCACTGCCTTTCCCAAGCCTCCTGCCTGCCTCCCTCACACTGCCTGTCAGCTGCAAGGGAATGTGAGAGCAGCAAACACAGGGTCGAGTGAATTAATGTCACCAGAAAGGAAATGGGGTCAGAGTTAAGCAGCATTTCCCTGCGCTGTCTGCAGGCTGAGAGCATGGACAGGGGCAATTAGCTCAGCAGCTTGATGAGGAGACTGCCTCTTCAGTCCCCTTTTCCTTCAGAGGGAGGGGAGAGTCTACCTTACAGCATCCACCTGAAGGACCATCCAGGGACACTGCCCCACCATACCTGGGCAGAGCCTCAGTGATCTGATAACAAAGGTAGCTCTCGCCACAGCTTCCCTCTAGAGCACAGTGTGGCATGGCAGAGGAGGAGGTAGGAGTGCAAATCTCCATTTGTTTAAGCCACCAGTAAATTAGGGCTGCAAATCTGTCAGGCTGACCCTGTGGTTCCAGGGAGATTTGTTCTGGCTTTCTGGTCTGGAGTATTATACACACAGATTTCCTTTCTAGCCCTTGATAAACATTTCTGACCAACTACTCAGGAGGAACAGGGTCGGGGGAACATACCCAAATCCCAGTGTGAAAACCCTGATGCCTCCCCCTCATATAAAGACTGTTCTTGTCACAAGAGTCCTACACCAGGCTCCTGGGGTGAGGGAATACCTCTTCCAGATATGGTACCTGAGTGCTATGGCGTTACTCTGCCAGTCAGCAGCAGGGAGGATCAGGCTGAGTGTCAGCAAATTTGTCACACCCAGGAAGCCCTGGGATGTTTCATTAACTTGTCCCAGTGCTATGAAAGAGGAGAGCACCAAGAGCCTGGAGCCACTGGGGAGAAAAGAAGGAGAGGCTGAGTCTGTGGGACGAAGGAGACATAGGTTGAAGGGGATGCCAACAAAGGTGTCTATAAGATCCCTAAAATCTGAGTCCAGAAACTGTGTAGAGCCACACTGCTACCCTCTGGAGACCACACCAGCACCTCAAGCCAGCAGGCAGAGCACAGAGTAAGCATTATTTGGAGACAGCACTCCCCATCCTTGCCAGTCTTGAGCAGGGCAAGCACTTGTGATCATCCAAAGTAGTGCTGATGGACTCCACCCTGGAGCAAGCTAGCAGAGTAAGGACCTAAATAAACCCTCCTTCGATTTATTTTGTAGGTGAAAATCACCCTCTTTTAGGGATATGCTTAGTGTCACAGCATCACCCACAGGTCATAGGGTTTGGGGTCATTCCCCAGGACACCAGTTTGGTGTGATCCTCTGTAGAACAAGTGCTCAGCCTGTTTCCCTATGCATGTACCTGCCTCCATTAACTGGTCTGTCTGTCTTGTTCACAGTTGTTATGTGTTTGGTTCCATTTCCATCAGGTTTAGCAGTCTGCTGTCAACTCTTCTAGAAACAAAGTTCCTGTGCAGCATGGAAGAGGAAAATGGCAGTGCTCTGAGACAACCACGAACTTCAGCCACACTACTGGACATCAGAGAATTCACTAACCAGAGCATCATTAGAAAAGCTACACACAGCAATAAGTTCTCTGGACTGGAGAGCAGAAGATCTCTCTCTGAGAATATATTTGGCAATCAAGTTACTTCAGTATCACTACTCATTTACCCTTTCCCAACATGCTTTTAAGACTTGCTATGGCAGAGGAGGTCACTCAGGAGAGGGGCTCACACCATACAAGAGTTTGTCCACCACTGTCCAAGCCAGCAGCAGTCTTTTGGCTTATCAGGGAGGAATGACAAGTTAAGCTGCACCCCAAGGGATGGACTATGCCTACACAGCATGACTACAGTGGCTGGAAGAGCAACAGTGGCACTGTGAGCTGAGGTCTCACCAGTGGAGCAGGGAATGTTCTTGGACTTATGGCAAAGAATGGGAAGAAGGTGCAGAAACATCAGCATCAAGTGCAATGCAGAAGGCTGACCCACACAGTTTAGCAGGTGCCTTGGCAGCACCTACCAAGCAAAGAGCTGTCCTCTGTGCCAGAGCCCTGGGGAGTCAGGCTGCAACCAACAGTGATCCAAGCCCAGGTAGACTCCTTGCCAGCTCCTTTTCCCCTTTCCAATGGCACAAGCAGTCCAGCCCCAGCCTCTCTGGTGTAGCTGGCAAGTTCATTTGTCTTGCAACACTGAAAAGCCTCAGTCTGGCTGTGCTGATCCCAGGTAATATCTGCCACACGTATAAAACTCGTTACATATACCTCATCCCTTCTTCCATGGACACAGCATCTCTCCTAAATCCCTCTTGTGCTAAAATGAAAGAGCAGGAAAGAGAAGAGAAAGACGTGATTGAATTACAATTTGGCTTCTGGGTAGGGCTAAGTCAGGTCCCACAACCAAAAGGGTCTCATAAATCCTTGGATTCTCAAGGACAGTAACTCTCTGCCTGGTTTCACTCAAGCCTCGTGGCAGGGACACTACCTGGTCCAGGAGGAAGGACCAGGAGCTGATCCAGGCATGTATTAACATCATTCCTGTGCTCCCACTCTGTTTCATGCTGGGACTGCTCAGCCTAGGGGACAAAGCAATTGGCTGGCTCTCAAAAGCCTCATCCTGGTTCTTTGCTTTTCTGAGCTTCATTTTCCCCATGTACAAAAGGAATGCCAAGACTCTTCATACAAGGAAAAAAAAACCCCTGTTGTATCAGCCAGGAGACAAAATCCACTTAGTATAGCATCAAAAAAGGAAAAGTGCCCCTAGAGGGAGATCAGTCAGCACGGGGCTGTCCCTCCGCCCAGGCTTCGATTAGATCCTCCACCATGGAATAAACAACTTTCACCTTGCCATGACCCCAGGGAGTCCTACAGCCTGCCTCCACAGCAGAGCTGCCAGCAGCCCCACGTGGAGCTGGAAGAACCTGGAGCCCTCCACTTGCAAGGGATGATCAAGCAGCCAAGCCCAGCTGAGACCTGTGCCTGCCTGTGGGGCCCACACCACTGGTGTGTGGGACACCTCAACCACAGAGCAACTGCTGCCTTGAGCTGAAATAAGGCAGCTCAGCACATGGAAAAAGGCAGAATTTGATTGTGCTTCACATATAGATAAATAAAATAGTTGTGCTTCTTGGGGATGAAATTTATATTAAATATATGACATACTGTGCTCTGTAACTGAGATACTTATATTCAGTCTGCCTGTATATTACTTCTGTGCTACTTGTCAGGCATCTCCCCCAGGCCGAGGGGGAGGGATCCAGCTGAGCCTCCAATTAAAGCCCAGCTCTTGTTAAAGGCATCATTGTAGGCAAGGGGGAAAAAAAAGGGGGAAGAAAAAGATAATTCTGTCAGCACAGATGTCTCCTACGCTGAGGGGTTTGCAAAGAAATAAAACCTGAGCCGCTATTAGACCATTTGCAAAGTTATGGACTGCAAATAAACAGAGCAGTTCCCCCACCTAGGAGATACCACAAGTCAGTGGACAGCACTGACAAGCCCGAGTCTTGCTGTAACTGGCTTATCTTTCTAATCCTCTGGATTATTAATAGTAGTAGGGCTGTGATAGAGTCCAGAGGCCACACCGTGACAGACACCACCGTGTGAAGCATCCCACAAACACACAGGGAGAGGCAGGCCCTCTCTCTTGTGAGGCAGAAGATGGGACAAGGCAGGCACAGGAAGATTAGGTGAGGTGCCCAAGACCACAGGGCAGAAGAGAAGAATCTGCTTCCTTCAAAACTCTGTGTCTATCCCACCAGGTTCAGAGCAAGATTCTCACTGATCTTGCCTCCCATTTTTCCCTCCACTATGCTTTGGCAACACAGTTAAAGAAAGATTTGACACCTATCTCCCTTGCCCTGATCATACCAAAGCCACTCCAAGGCAGAGAAAGGATCAGGACTATGTGGGATCCAGCCAGAAGGTGGTCTGCTCAGTACCTGCTCTGACATAAAATCCTGTTCCTTTGCCATATTTTTAATGATTTTACCATTAGCTCAGCCAGCTGAACCTCTTCATCCCACAGCCAGACCCTGCTAGGTCTGGTGCAAGGGATCATAGAATGGTTTGACTTGGAAGGGACCAAAGACCATCTTTTCCAATGGTCTTTGCATGCCTTCTACCCACCTCTTAGTCCCACTCCATACCTCTGGGACAACTTGAGCCTGGGTGAATAGGATTACTCTGCTTCCATCAAGGTCATGGCTAAAATTCCACATCGCCCTCTTCCTGCATCCTCCTGCCCAAAGCCACTCTGAATCCACTGCCCCTAGAGCATTCCCTCTGCCTCTTGTTCATTTAGCTTGGCTCCTGCCTGGATGCCCACAAAGCCTTGACTTTCCTGCTGGTTCAGAACTGTTTGAGCAGTTTCCTCCAGAGGCAAATGGGTGCATTCAACATAGCAATAAAATCCAAGCAACCTTCTGGGCATAGGGCCTAATCCAACTCCCAGTGAGGAGGAGGAAGGTTATTCTGTCCAGGGGAGGGGGAGGCTGGGGGAAAAGACAGGAGGAGGGTCCAGGCTGCAGGGACAGGACAGTGACATTGTCAGCCTGGTGGACCTTTTCTGAGGTCACCACTAGGAAGGCAGCAAGTGGTAAATACCTTTTCCATTGCATGGATACCCCCTTGTTCTCATTCATGTTTTCTCAGTGCTACCTTGTGCTTCTTAAGCAAGCCATAAATTCAGTCATATGGGTTTTCTCTGTCCTCCTTTTTTTTTTTTTTTTGACATTCATTTAATGACTTTTCTCTTTAATATATGGCAGGCATTTTCCTTCTAAAATACCTGAGGTTTAGGACAGGGAGTAAATGGAGACCTCTCACAGAACCACTGGCCCAGAACCCAGTCTTATTGGCACTTAGAAAAGGAGATCCATTTTTCCTCTCTGCTCTTCAATTAGCTGTAATGTTTGCCTTTAAAACATAAAATTAGAAGCCTTTTTGGAGGCACAAAGCAATATTATACTGCAAAACACATTTTTATTTTCCCCTCCCTGCTACCAGTTTAGCACAGCAGATATATTAGACAGCCAGTTCCTAAGCACCGCTCTCTTCTGAAGATTTAAGGTCCTACTTTCAGTTCCTGTGAAAATAATGACCTCCCTTGCTCTTTGTAGGCCTGTGCTTGATCCTACTCATATTAGCAGGACCTTTCAGGTCGAATACTACAGGATTTAGTGCTGGAAAGCAGAGGCATTGAGCAGACAAACATCTCAAAGTCCATCCGACTGAGCCATTCAGTGAATATATAGGTCACAAGTTCCTGTTCAGTACTGTCAAGCCTTCTCACATATCTGATAGCTGCTTTCTTAAGGAAAGGCATAATGCAGTCACTCTCACATCCAGATGTCTTTTCACTGAGGAATCAAAGAACAGGGATGAGGAAGACTCTGGGAGTGAGTCACTGGTGGGACATGGGGATCCAGCCTTAAGCAAGGCTGTGCTGAATGCCACACTGGGTCTAATGCCAGACTCTTCAGCTCTAACTCCTGCCCAGACCAGTGGTAGCCTCAGCCTGCTGTTGCCTCACCACAACAAAATCCTGGCACAGGAGCCACATCCGAAGCACCAGGGCACTGCATACAGCTCACAAATCACAGGTTGACTACTCTTACTTAGAAAGGCCAGAGGACAACTTGATGCTTCTTCTGAACCCAAGCACACAAACCTCTTCTCATTCCAATTCCCATCTTGCATCCAGTCCAAAGAGGCTTTGAACCCATCCTTGCTCCAGGTAGGCAGTTTAAACTCAAACTGTAGCAGCTGATGCTTTTGGCACTGAAGGTCTCTGTTTTGATTTGTGCAGCACAGCCACAGCCACCCATAGTTCTGTAAATCTTTATTGTGTGCTATTACAAAGGTGAAGCCAACCCAACTCAGAGGAATAACTCAACCAGTTGTACTCAGTGGTGATATCCAGCTGGTCCATGCCATTCTCTTCCTGGCATTGGCCTTGCTGTCACAAATTCATAAATAAACACATTGGAAGACAAAAAGCAGTTAACATTCATATTTTCTTAGAGTGGTTCAAATCACTCACAGCATATGAGAATGAAAAATGTCCCGGGATGGCAGCTATTGATCTCAAGAGGCAGTGAATTGTGCACCATGTTGGATCAAAGGGGAGTACAAAGCAGAGAAGAGCCACTTTCTCCACCACACATGGATGATTTTCCAGATGTCTTTTATGGGAAATAGTGGCACTCAGCACTGTTAACAAAAAGCAGCCAAATCACAGGAAAGGGAGTCTTGACTCTTTTATCTCACTGGTGTTACTCATCCATCTCTAGAGCTAGCTGATAGCAGAATGATTGATTCAGAAATTACAGGAAAAAGAAAAAAAAGTCAATGAAACCACTAAGACATATTAGCAGATGTACCTGCCCAGATAATTCTGTCTGTGCCCCCAATTCCCTTTCACCTTCCTTATCCACTAGGACACGGGACACATGTTTGGTAACAAAACGAAGAGGAGGATGGACAGGTCAGTAGAGCTTCAGCTGTCAGACCATGAATGGAGCATTTCTAGAGAGCCCACTAAAACCTAGAAATACCCATGAGAAATTGTGAGATGTTGCCTTGATACTTGCCAGCTTCAAGTAACAAAAAAAATCCCTCTTTTCCTACCCTAAAGAATTTCCCAGGGGACACAAAGAAGCTGATTTCCCCATGTTTTTCCTAATTTTTACTACAAATATCGTTTCCGCCCCCCCCCCCCCACCCACACTCCCCAAGTGCTGTGGCCTCTTTACCCTGAAATAACAGGAAAGGACACTTCTGAGAGAGGAAACACAGAACCAAAATACAGAAAAACCTGTGGGTGTTTGAAATGGCTGAGAAATCTTTGGCAAAAACGTGAGCCCTTAAAAGTCCTCCACTCTGGTCTTGGGGTCTTCCACTACTTGTCAGCCAGTTAATCTCTCCCAGTGGCTCCTGAACATTCATTTCCAGGTACTGGAAGGTGTTTTGTGGTGTGGATGCTCCAGGAACCCTTCTGGTGCCCATTAGGGGATTGCCTGGGAATGCCAGGGGGAATGGCTGAGGTGGTTCCTCTCAAACCATCTCTACATCTAACAGAAAGCAGGTGTGTGTTGCCCTACCCTTTCCAAACCTTTTGAAGTCCACCAAGTGCTTCAAGTCCCTTACTTTGCTGAATATAGAACTACTTTTCCTTGCCTCTCCAGGTCTTCTCCAAGAGGAAGTGGTGAAGGCAGCTGAACTCAGCAGCCAGTCCTAGTGCCTGAAGTCACATGCAGGCAGTGAGAGAAAAAGGACTCGATTTCAGGCAATGAACCAGAGCTGTCTTCCTTGTCTTCACCCAGATTTGTGAGGGTTCAGCACTTCCAAGAATGGCTCCATTTCTATTTAGGTGCCGAAAACAGGCTGGAGATGCATAAATTTAGGTTTGTTCCTCCAAAGCCTTAGTGTGGAGCTTGACATTCAAGAGCTCGTTGAAAAAACATGGGATTTTTTTGTGTGTGTGAACTGGTCATTGACATGTGTAAGGAGCTCCAAGTTTTCCACTCCCTCTGAGTTGTTTCAAAACTATGCATTTTCACCAAAACCATTCACACAAAACAAAACAAAACAAGCAAACTGTTTTCTGTAAATGTCTCAAAAACCCCAACCTACTTGCAAGATGCATCTTGAGAATCCCTCAATTAATGAAAATGTTAAATCGGATGGAGAAGAAAAATCATCAGGAAAACCAAAGAGAAGTAAAAAACGGCTCATTCAGGAAAGAGAGTTTTAATTAAAAATAATATCCCAGTGGATAATTTATGTTTCTCCATAAGGATTTAAATTGCAGAAGCAGCAAAGTGGATTTTTTCTTAACGCCATCAGCATCCGAGAGTGGAAAACACCAGATTTCAAATTCATGTATTCTATATTTGAACATCTTGTTTCTATTTAATAGAAAAGGCCTTCTTTCTCCGGATTTTTCTTCCTCCCCCCCCCTTTTTTTTCTTCCTTTTTTTTTTTTTTTTTTTTTGGAGCATATAATTCATTCTAATATATTACAAATGGCACACTAAAAGAACATGCCCGGAAAATATTAATAATTGAATTCAAATGAGTTTTTCATAAGAGTCTAGAATGGAGAGGGAGAAATTCCTAATGTATTTGTGAGGGGGAAAATGGGGACTAAAAAAAAAAATAATCGAGACAGAGGGATTTTTCCAGGCACTCTGAGAAGCAAACTGTGTGCTGTGTGGAGTCTCTCCGAGCATGACAGAAAAGGGATTAAAGCAGGTGACACTTTGAACTTAGCTTAGATAAGTGACCCTCAAAATCAACAGTCCAAAAGTTTAGTACACAGATTCCCTGGACACGTCTAGTCGGGTCTTCGTCAAAACCTTCCCGACTTCAGTAAGTCAAATTAAAATAAAGAAGACAGGTTGCTCGGGTTATCTCCTAATATTGTTTTAGCCACTTATTAGCACTAATGGACAATTAGTGGCCTGCGCAGATATTTTCTGTAATACGAAGCAGAGAGGATAATTCTTTGTTTGCTTCTGTGTGCGGGGAAAATCTCTTCTGCGGTTGAATGTATAAAAATAGCAGCCAGCAAAGAAGTGTGAAAGACACTAGTTAAACAGTCCAATTTCTAAAGAAGAATATAGTTGAAAACAGATCCTTCTACAGAGTTAAGAAATCCTCCTGATGCACTTGAAGCATAAGGAAGTCTGCACTTTATAAACAACCAAATATATGCCCAGGATAAAAGGCGAGGCTTTTTGAACTCCTAGCTGGCGTGTTAGGAAGACCTTTAATGACATTAGCAGTTCTTCAAAACCAGAAAGGCCACATTATTTCTGATCCTATATGGTCACCACATGTAGCTTTTATAAAGAGGAGGAAAAAAAAAAATCCTCTCTTCATGCCAATAAATAACTTGCCAGAAGAGAAAATATTTACCACTGCTTTTCAAAATTCTTTACGCATGCAGTAAAATCCTCCTCTGAGAAAATGAGCCCGTAAAGAAACCCAAGGCGTTTCCTCCAGCACTACCGGCGGTGCGGGGCCGATTGCCCCTCGCCGCTCCGCGCCCGCGCCCCGCTCCGCAGCCCCCGTCCCCTCGTTAACACCTCGGCTTGGTGCGGTTCCCAGCGCGGGGAGGGAATTGGGATGCGCGGAGAGGAGCGGGCAAAGGATATTATCAAAATAATTAGGAGAATAGTAATAATAAGGAGAATACCTGCGCTAGCTGCGTGCTTTGCCTCCGCCGCCCGGCGCGCAGGCAGGGCTGTCTCCTGCTCCGCGGAGGCGCTGCTGACCATGAGCAGAAGATATTAATGGAGTTATAATTGAGGGATAACAGACCCGGCAGCACCTTCGCTGCTCGGGCGGCCTCGATCGCTTCCTTAAGCGGCAAAATTAAGTCGGGACTTAAAGCGAGAGCAACGAACGGGTTCCTCCCCCGCCAAGCCAAGGGTTTGGGCAGAAAAAAATTTATATTCCCTGGCTCCGAGCAAGGAGGAAAAACACCCACCCCATCCCTGCGCCCCGGAGCGGAGCCCCCTCCGGCAACTGCGCATCGTCCGCGGGGCGAGCGCCGGCTCCGCGCTGCAGGGCCGGGGGTTTTCGCCTTTCAGGGAGATCAATGGTTTGTTTCTGTTTTGGGGGAACGATTTCAAACAAACACACAATAAATCACCTCCAGCCAGCAGTCAGGCTGCTCCGCGGATGCGCTGGGCCCGCGGAACCGCGGCGGGCCAGCTCTCCGCAGCCTAGCTCTGCTTCGCCTGAATTCCCTTCACACTCTCCAAGAGAATTTTCACAGCCCCGTGCAGCTACACAGAACGGGGATTTAATACCTTCGCAAAAGCTCTGATCGCTCTGTTTTCCCTTGTTGCTCCAAAACCGCGTTCTCTAGTCATATAGCAGGTTTTTATACAGGTTTTCTTCCCCTCCTAAATGTGTCAAATATGGGGGAGTTTGTTTGGGAGGTTTATTTTGTTTGTTTGTTGGGCTTGTTGTCTTGGCTTTTTTTTTTTTTTAATTATTATTATTATCAAGAAAAAAATCCCACTCTAAACCCACCCGTGTTTTAACCCGCGGGTCGCATCTTTCCCGAGCGGTATAAAGTCCAGACTGGTGTTCGCTCCCTGTCGCCTCACCAAGAGCTCAAGAAATTGGTTTGTGCGAGAAGAAATACGACAAATTCCCAATCAGGCAAAAAACTTTATCCTGAAGAGCAGACTCTTAACCATCTTGTAATTCAGCAAATCGTCTTAGTACTAAGCAGGAAAAAAATTACAACGAATTAAACAAAAATTTAAGGCAATGGATGGAAATTTTGTCCATACAAATAAACGTGGAAGGCAGGAGAAGGCAACAGCTTAAGCAGACACCTGGTATCCCTACGAGCTCACAAATAATCGCAGGTTTTTCCCCTTTTCCCCCTGTATCCAGCCCTAGAGACTCTGCTCCAGAGAGGGATTTGGAGGACGACGGTGACTCCTTCTCCCGGAGAGGAGACAAGACACCTCAGTGGGTGCCAGCAACCCAGGCGCACACCTCCACGAATAAATTCTTGATTTTTCTAGTCAATTTGCCCATCTGATTTTATTTCCCCCCTCCCTGAACTCTAACCCTTTAATTTGGAGCCGCACTTCTCACGGCTGGCTGGACACTGGTTTGCTTTTTGTCTGTGTTCTTGGCTCCACCATTCCTATAAATTATGGAATAATTGTATTAATTATTATTATTCTCCATCCCCTGGCGGAGCAGTCCTTGGGTCTATCATACCGCGGCAGGAGCACCCTGCTCCATTACCGGCATCTTTCCATGGCAGAATCCACTTTTCCTAGGGGATTTACACCAGGATTTTCTTGGTTTAATGCTGCACAAGCCTAAAGAAAGGGATGCCCCAGAGCTTTGCGTTTCAAACACGCTGCAAGTGTTAAGATTCTCTAAAGCTCTTCGTAGAAGCACAAATTGTCCGAATTATAAATATATTTTTTATCCTCACGATCTTCCTCTACTTCTAATTTTATTTGGAGTTTGTTCCCATTGGTTTTTCGGCTGGGTGAAGGGGATCCAGCCCCAGCCCTGAATTCTGAGGTGAGCGACCCGAGAGCTGAGAAGCAGAGCGCCCTGTTTCTTCCCAAACACCCTACGCCAACCCAACCCAGCAAACTCTCCAGCTACTTTCCAGGAACAGGAAAAAGGGAGAAAAGCTCTTTGCCAAACTATTCGCAAGCGCACTTCAAAATAAATGAGTTGCCTACTAAAACTTAATGTTATACAAGATGTCTATTTGTCTATATTAGATTTTAAGCAGCTGTTCGTATGCTCAAAATCCACTCCCCCTCCCGCAAATTTCACTGAAGAGGGGGAAGCAAAGAGATAAAACAGAGCGTTGTTTATTTTCCCTGCTCTTCTGGGCTCCCCCCTTTGCTCTGCGCTGGAGCGGAGCCTCCGCGCCCAGCCTGTGCGGAGCGGCGCGATCGGCTCGGCACAAACAGTGCTTTCCCTAGAGCAGGGTTTAAATTGGTTCTTTGTTCCCTGAGAAAAAAAAAGAAAGGAGAAAACCCAACCGAGAGCCGGGAGATGGAGGAAAACGAGACAAAAGAGGAGCGCGGAGGTCCGCGGCCCCCCGGCCCACCGCCTCTGTCTGGCCTTATCGAAGCCCAGCGCTAAGAGGAGATAATTTGGACCGTGAGAGTGGGGTGGTTTGAGGTTGAATTTGTTGTTTTCCCCTCTCTCACCCAAGCGCTGGAGCACCCCTCGGCCTGCCCAGGGCCGGGCTCCCACCACCGCTTCCCGCTCAGCCCCGTGGAGGAGCCGCTGCCAGGGGGAAAATCCCGAAAACTAATATACGA
>NW_008664916.1:0-1279 GCF_000695815.1 Acanthisitta chloris | reverse complement strand
CTCCCTGCTTCAAAACCCATCCCAAAAAGCAAAAAGGTCCCCCCCCGCCCCATTTCTCATCACAACACTCCTTTCTCAGTACTTTTCCTCATTCCCTTTCCGTGTCTGTGGGACAAACGCGCTGGGAAATTCAGCTCCCAAAAACCTGGACTCCAGCATCTCTCTCCCAGGATCAGCACACGCTATACATACTATATATACATACCCACCCTGCACATATACACACACACATTTCCTGCCGCACTGAGCTATTCCACTACGATTTACTCCGCTCTTTCCACATCCCTCATTAATCTCTCGTGCCAATTTAAACCGTTTCCCTTCTGCTGCAAGGAATCCAAAAACCTGGACTCCAGCATCTCTCTCCCAGGATCAGCACACGCTATACATACTATATATACATACCCACCCTGCACATATACACACACACATTTCCTGCCGCACTGAGCTATTCCACTACGATTTACTCCGCTCTTTCCACATCCCTCATTAATCTCTCGTGCCAATTTAAACCGTTTCCCTTCTGCTGCAAGGAATTTATATATTTTTCTTCTTTAGGGTTGAAATATTTTCTAAACTCTTCGCAAACAGCACCCGATCGCGCCGTTCCCATCCCCTCCAGTTTTTCGCTTGGCAGGATGGGACCCCTAAAATTCTTTCCCCTCATTGTTCGATAATTAGAGAGCAGAGGTCTGTAGGGAGAGGTAATAGGGGAATTTTTATTAAACCAACTGACATATCGAAGGAGGAAGGGGAGGGGGAAGATAAACTTGCCGACACACAAGTCCTTCTTCGAGGTTTTAAATATGTTTGCTCGAAGCCAAAATCCGTTGCTCTTTACTCAGGGAAAAAACAAATCAAACAACTACAAGCGGGAGGTTAATAGCTTAAATGAGAGACTCGGGCAAGGAATGCAGGATCGGCTCCCTCCCCCCCATTAATAGCCTTAAACGACTTTACATTTTTATACCCAGAGTTGAGTACTCAAGAACTCTGAGCGTGTTTGTAAGACTAGAAAGATCTATTGAGAGACTTTTTTTTTTTTTTTAATAGCGCATTAATGTTTCCCAAGACTTCGTATTAACTCAAGAATCACTGAAGGTCGATTTGTAAGTGTCTGGACACTATAAAAGTGTTTGTAAAGCAAAGTCAGTTGCGTGCATTAAAATAAGGAGGTTCCTTTGTGAGATTTCATGCCAGGCCAGGAGCCCTTTTAAATGCTATTCAACTGCCTCATTAGAAGGAGCTAACAGGAGTCAGGCCTCCTCTTTAACCCCCC
>NW_008664915.1:0-275 GCF_000695815.1 Acanthisitta chloris | reverse complement strand
TTGGGGCGTGGCAGTGTGCAGGGTGGGGCTCATACACCCTCCACCCATCAGAGAGCAGCAGGTGTGGGCAGGGGCTCACCGTGGGCTGCACGAGGTATGACTGGTGCATCCAGGTGGGGCCATGGACCTGCGGGTGGGAGCACAGGATGGGAGCAAGCAGGGGACCTGCTGAGCACCCCACCCCTCCCCACACAGAGCACCCTGGGACCACCACCTCCCCCCGTACCTGGTAGGAGGGGACGGGGGAGGGCAGGTAGGCGGCCAGGGCGGCAGGG
>NW_008664914.1:0-3058 GCF_000695815.1 Acanthisitta chloris | reverse complement strand
TAATTTGGTTTTAAATATCCATATACATCTGCTGCTTAATCTTTCCCTGCCTAATGGAAAACACATATCAAAATCAGGCTCTGTATACTAAAGAAAAGCATGTCATGTAAATGAATAAATTAATGGCAACTAAAGCAGGACCTGTCAATAACTAGGAACATTAATTATTCCATTAATAATGGCTTAGTTTAAATTTTGTTTTAAAGACATATTGGACATTGCAATTCATTAGTTTCATTTGAGGTTTCAGCCATGTGTGCTAATTGAATTATATATATTTTGGCATAGCAGAATTCCCATTATGTCTCCATTCCATCTAGTTCTCATCTGTCTTTCCTGAGAAAACTGAAACATTGCCATTAAGGACACTCCTTTGAAGCTCAATGTTAAAATATGTATTGCTGTACAGAGTGAACTGCATAAAGATAGAAAACATAATTTTTCCATACTGTAATTTTGAAACTGTGCATAGTTTTCCCTTAATACACTGTATGTTTCATGTCTTTTTTTCTTTTCCCCCCATTGTGAAGTATATAGTTAAATGGTAAATTATAATCCATGATTATTTTGAAATACATTTCCTACTTTTCAATTTTTCTCTTCATATTTTAATTTTCATAACTTCTTTGGAAATTTTGCTTCCTCTTTAAAGTAATTGCTTTTTACCAGCACCTTAAGTGTGTAATATATAGTTATATATGTAAAATGTGCCACTAACATATTACAGAAATTTTGTGTTATGTGTTAAGCCTGTAAATACCTTTTCTGCTCAGTTTATGAACTGGGCATTTGGGAAAAGAGGTTTAGATTATATTTTAAGTTTCAGTAAGTGAAAGCAACTCCTAATCTGAAAAAAATACTTGTTTCATCAAATATTCTGTTTGACAAAGTATTCTTTACCATCCTTATTTCCCGTTTTATGTAAATATATATCAAACAGCTAGAAACTTTTGAGACTTGAACTACTGTGCGATTAGGTGTTCGGGCAAACCAGCCCTCACTGGGAGAACCACAGAAGTGCTTCAATTCAGCTGAAGGTATTTACTAATATGCATCCAGGTATGTCCTTAGACTGAACAAATTGCAGTCCAGACCGCTTGGCCAAACTAAGGAGCTGCCATGCTCTCACGTGCAAACTGGTCAGTGAGATGTGGTCCTGGGCCAATTTAAGCATTGTTTTAGTCTGAGTGAAAAATGTCACTTTGCCTGAAGCCCAATTCTTGAAGGCTGGGCCAAATCTTCCTTGCTGCGTTTTAGGGATTGGACATGAAGTCAAGCACCTTGTCCTGGCAAGTCCAACGTCTTCATCCACACTCAGAAGCTCACAATTCCTACAATTAAGCTATGGATTGTTCATTTTTTAGTCTTCTTCAGTCTTTGCTTCCCCTCCTCACCCATATGTTGTCAGTGGGAAAAGCACACAAATGCTCCCTAGTGTCACTGCTGCCTGTTCAGCCACTTCTGTGACGGTGAATTGAGAGAGGTGACCATGACATTGGTTTCAACTGTGTGATTAGCACCCAGCACACAGAGGCACAAATTACATGCGCTGTGTGACTGTAAGTTGCAAGATTTCTCTGAATTGTAGAAGTATTCAACATACTTTGCCATGTTTTCTGAGGAACACAATCTGTTGCAAGCTTGTTCCAGGCTTAATTGCTCGTTATTTTGTGTATGTATCTCCTGATGCTATGAAAGTATTTCTGGTTAAAGTTTATGCCTAATTTGCATTTTCATGTTTTGTCTTTGAGTTTTACTCAAATGTCTTAATTTTCTCTGGGATTTTGTTATTGATTTTGAGTTGGGGTTGGGATATTTTTGATATTTTTTTGTTCTTTGTCATTTTGTTGGGGTTTTTTGCAAACTTCCCTTTTGAGCTCCTGTTCTTTACTCAGCTGTTTATTAGACAAAGTCTCAGAAGTACATGTTCCATATTAATGGACTGTAGGCTTTTTGGGTCAAGGATCTCTTTGTCAGAATAATACTCAGAATGGTTTGTAGGAAGGACCTTGAAGATCCCCTGCCATGAGCAGGGGCATCTTCCACTAGACCAAGTTTCTGACTTTCCAATCAACATCCCATGAGGGGTCCAAGGAAGTCTGGTGATTTAGGAAATAGTGTATTTTTCTCAAATGCTTTCTGTGACCAGAGATTTCCATAGCACAGCAGGTGAAACCAAGATTTATGAAAAAAAAAAACAGGAAAAAGCCTATCTGTTCTGAAATAGCAAATATCCAACAGCTATAAAATGCAGTTGTGATGGCACTGATTCAGGTGTTCACTGTTTTCTCTAGTGGCTTCATTTAATTTTAAGTCATTGATGCTGTATTTTACTTCCTATTCTGCAAAATATTGCTTACAGTCTTTTATGAGGAATTAGTATGGGTAAATGGATTCAAAACTGCAAACTGTTCACTAGGACAACTTATAGAGAACCAGAAAAAAAATACCACTATAAGTAGAAATCTATTCTGAAAAATGAATCCAGAGTAGCTGGACTGATAAGATGTATTTACTGCTACTTTAACTATATTTAGAGCAAAGAATTGAATCATTCTTTGAAGATGATGATTCTGTTCTATAGAAAAACTCTCAATATATTTCATACTGCCTCGGGTAATAGTGAAGAGAACATTAAATCCATACTGGTTGAAAGCTGAAAGTGGGTTAAAAAGAAATCTGAAGAGGAATGTCCTTTCCTACGGATGTGATGTGGTTTTTTTCTTGAAGATCTACACCTACATATAGTCAAGAATGTCTGTGTGTTACACAGAAAAATGAGCTTTCCAATGACATTCCTACTTTAGGACATACTTGGTGACCGTTTTGAGATAGAAGGCTTGGCTGGTGGAGTTTCCTCTAAGGCAATTTTCATGAGTCATTAAAATGAATTCTTGCAATAATCCTTTGGAAGAGGAAGATTTCTCTGGTCTACAGATCTATAATGCCCAGAGGTGGGAAGTTGGTTCAGAGCAGATATATTGATGTCCACACATGCTGTGAATTCAGCAGTGGGCTGTGGGACAGGAGACAAATTTATAACAAGTATTTAAAAAAC
>NW_008664913.1:2997-3875 GCF_000695815.1 Acanthisitta chloris | reverse complement strand
GGTGCAGGGGAAGCTCAACAACAGTGAGAACACAGTGGCGATCCTGCGCTCCTGCACAGCTATAGGTAGGGCAATGATGGAGCAGGGATGGGGTGCCCCAGATGACTGGCATCCCTCAGCAGGTGCAGTGCCAAGGCAGAAACACTGGGGTTTTTGGCCACATGGTGGGGACAGGGTGGTCCAAAGAAGGAAGCCATGCCTGGAGCAGAGTCTGAACTAATGATATCTGCTGGGAAGATGTGGGGCTGTTCCTGGTCCCCACAGGACATCTGTGGCTAAGCTATGAGCTGAGCTGTGCTCCTGCCCCCAGATTGCTGCCCTTCAGGTACAGGGGCAAGTGCCTCTTCATCTCCTCGGAGAAGAAGACATGGGAGGACAGCAGAGATGAATGTGAGAGGACATATTCTCAGCTCCTCATGACCAAATCCTGGAGTCGCTGGACTGTGCCGGTACGGTGCTGCGGGAGCTGAGGGCAGAAGCTGGTGCATCCAGCCCTAGGGTCCCCAGAGTGGTCAGCACTGCTTTGGGGGCTCCTGGCCTGCCAAAACACTGAAGGGTACAAGGCTGATCTCTGGAGCACATGGCTGGTGGTGGACAGGGTGCAGAGAGGCTCTGGCACCCCTGCCTGCTGCCCAAGCTGGAGCAGGTCATCAGGGCTGTTCAGCTGTCGTGCCCCAAGGAGCACCAGCCTCAGGGGCTTCTTGGGGAGATGATCTTCCCCTGCAAACTGCAGTATGTAGGTACCATGAAAAATCCATGAAAAGGCCCCTTTTCTTCTTCCCCAGGCCTTCCTGAAGAACGCGGACATCCCATACTGGATTGGACTGCAGAAGGGCAGCTTCCCCTGGTATGACTATGGCTGGCTGGAGGAAGAGGAC
>NW_008664913.1:2052-2977 GCF_000695815.1 Acanthisitta chloris | reverse complement strand
CGGAGGCCTGGTTCTGGGTGGATGGCTCCCTTTATGAAAGGTAATTGGCAGGACAACTTCTTGTCTAAAGTCCTCTCCTCTGGGATGGCTTTGGGAAGCTTTCTAAATCCAACCAGTACCCAGTTCCAGGCACAGAGATTGGGAAACAAAGATCATCAGAGCAGCAGAGGCTGAGGAATGATGGGTGTAGTGGTGTGATGAGGTGCTTAGAAGACATGCAGATGGAAAGCCAAGACCTGGGGTGGGTCACATGCAGGGCACACAAAGCAGAAGGCAACAAGATCATAGAATCAGAATCATAGAATTGGACAAAGGAAACTGCAAGTTTTAATTGGGGTCTAGGCAAACTGAGCACCACTTCTGTCCTCCATGTGCCTCCCTGGTTCCTCCTCGTGGGGAAATCAAGCCTTCCTGCCTGCAGAGGGCCTTGGGCTCCTTCCTGCCACATGCACCCTCTCCTCAGCTCGCAGCCGCTTCCTCTTGCAGTGTCTGCGAGCAGTGGAGAGGAACAGACCTGTCTGGCCAGATGCTGGGTACCCAGCCCCTGCTCTCTGCCTGCCCCACCATCCTCAGCCCCAACGTGAGGGGCTGCACCTCACCACAGACCCATGGCTTAGAGTGGCCCCTCTGGCCATCCATCTGTCCTCAGGGAGGACCAGTCTGTCTCCACTGTTTTCCCCCAGCCGTGAGGCTGAGAGTCAAGCAGTGGAAGGCTAAGAGGACTTGCAAGCAGTGCAAACCTTTTGCAGAGGTGTTCCTCAGCCTGCTCAAGGAAGGGCAGCGATGTGTCAGCTGAGCCTCAGCCTGTGAAGTCAGTAGGGGGGAACTGGGGCACGCTCTTTGACTGCAACATCCAATCTGTCATACAGTCAGCAGCATACAGTCAGCAGCAGCAGCAGCAGCTGGCTTCGCAGGGGGGGGGGGG
>NW_008664913.1:0-2002 GCF_000695815.1 Acanthisitta chloris | reverse complement strand
GCAGCAGCTGCCTTGGCAGGGGGTGTGGGCAGGAGGCAGCAGCCCCTAATGTGCTGTTTCCCCTCCAGGCCATGGCAGTCAAAGTCGAATGGGTCTTGTGCCATAATAAGCCGTGGGAACATCAAACCTGCTCAGTGCACTGGTCCCAATGACCTGCAGTTCTGGATCTGTGAGAAGGCAGCAGGGCCAAGCCCTCCTTTCATGTGATGATGGCTGTTGGCACCAGCACTGCTGTGGTGAGTGTGCCCACACAAGCCTAGGGTTCATGGGGTCTGTGGGGCATGCACGAAGAAAAGCGGGGAGCCTGTCTCTCTGCCTGGGGCATGTTGACTCTCCCTTGGAAAGGGAGAGGGATGCAGGCACCTCCCTGTGCTGGATGGAGCCTACCTCCATCCCTTCATTACCATGGGAGCCTCTGGTCGGCAGCAGCTCAAGAGAATCCCCTGAAGTTGTGGCTCAACAAAGGGGCAAGATAGAGAAAACCCCATTGCAAGGTGCATTCCCAGCCCTGTTGCGTGTGGTGGAGGCTGGGCAGCATCACACCCTCACCCTCCTCGGCCTTCCCTTGCGACACCTGCACCCTGCACTGCCTCTCCTACAGCCTTGATGCATCTCTGTCCGGGATGTCCCATCCATTCGAGCAAATTGCTTCCCTCTTGCAGACCACTGCCCCTGGGCTGCCCAGGTCTGTCCCTGTGATGCCCAGTGTTGCTCAGGCATTACACAGGCTGGGGCAGGCAGTGGCAGCAGCTGTTTGCCTCCAGCTGATGTGCTTCAGCAGAGCGATACAGGCCCTGCAGCCCAGCCCCACATCTGCATGGGGGATGCTGGGTCTTCCTGAGCATGGGGGCTGATGGGTGATGGGGAGCTGAGACCCAGTTGCAGAGCAGAGCAAGCCCTGATGGTCAACACTGCAACCATGCCACATCCTCAGCATGGAGCAAGCTGCGGTGCTGGCATGCAAGGGGTGAGAGTTGGGGAATGAACAGCCCCACACCCAGCCAGTCCCCTCCCCACAGCAGGACTTTTATGCCTTGCCCCACCACAGGAGCAGCTTGGCCATGGCTTTCAGACAACCCAGCACTCAACAGCTCCTGCAAAGCCTTGGTACCCAAGGAGGGAAGCTGAGCCTGAACCAGCTGGTGCCTGCGCTGGCAGTTGTGGTGGGTTTTTTGCTGATTAGAAAGTAGAGCAGTGACCTTTACAATTGTGTAGTGTGATTGTGCCTTTCAAAAGCAAAAGCAACGCAGGCACTTGCAGCAGACTGACGCTTTGTGAGACAGCTCATCAGAACTTTAAATAGCTACTACACACGTGCACATGTGAAGATTAAACAGAGTAATGCTGCAGCCAGGTGAGAGCAGAGGAAGTCGTGTTCAAACAGGCGAAAATGCTCTCAGTTTATGATGGGGATGTGTGTGCCTTATATACTTGATTAATTGCTATGTGAGTTAACTTGCTTGAAGAGCAAAAGGGTGTTATAGGCAGCTTTTGGAGGTGGCATGTGTCACTTCTGTCTTGTCCACTGGCTGAACCTTGTAGCAATAAAGAGCCACAGTTTGTCAGTTCTTTGCTTTCTTATGTATCATGGTCTCAAGAGCATGAACCTGAAGAACCTAAATAAACGGGAATTTTACCAAAGCACCCAAGCCATTTCAACTGAGATGGGCAACTGGGGGCGTTGAGATCATGGGCTGAGCCAGGCATGAGGAGTCCAGCCCCTGAGGAACTCCCAACAAGCTCTGTGCAACCTTTTGGGCCTGAGCTCTCTTCCACATCTAATGTGCATCCAAGAGACAGAAGCAGCAGCCCAAATTGTTGGGACATTCAGCTTTTATTGAACACTTTAAATAAGCTGGGTATATATTACTAGCCTTTATTAATAATAATAATAATAAAAAACACAAGAGTTCTGCATTCACCAGTGCATTGTGCAGGAGGGAGGAAAGCCGGCTCCCACCCTTGCCAGGGGCCGGGCAGACTGGCCAAGCTCCCCACCTGC
>NW_008664912.1:688-5077 GCF_000695815.1 Acanthisitta chloris | reverse complement strand
ATATATATACACACACACTCCTCATAACACGCTATGGACATGAATCTGAAGCAGTTCATGCAGTCAGGTTTCAAAAAGACCTTTATTAATAAAGTATCGAACAAAAATCAAGATATCAAACAAAAACATATGATCATCTTGGGATGAATTAAGACCATGCAATAAAGGGAACAGATTCAAGTTGTTTACTGAAAGAATCTGTTTTCCAAGAACCCTCATCTCATTTGTTTCAGCAACTGGGAAGTAGGAGTTGAAGGAAGAGAAAGGAGATTTAAAGCACTTAACTTATTCCCTGGAGCAATATGACTTATTCATGTCTTTGTCATAGAATGTTTTTGAAATGCAATGGTAAATGACTTATACCTGGCTCTTCCACTGGTAACCATTAATACTGCATTTCTCTTTTTTGGAGTCCCTGACTTCTTCAATTTGAATCCATCTGTTTTAAATACAGCATGTGTGCCTCGAGTTAGAAACTATGCTTTGAACCTAGACAGCACTGCATAATAGTTTGAAAGCTATTGGCTACTCAAAATTATTGAAATCAATGTTTCATTTACTCTTGCTGGGTCAGAGCCCCCACATGGAAAATTCAGGTGACTCAATCCTCTGATTCCCAGGGCTGCTCTAAAGATAGGCAAGTACCTCTAGAACTGTTCCCATAGTGCTTCGAGGCCTGTATCAAAGCTGAGGAAGCAATGTAGTAATTCTCCCTTCAGAGGAAAAAACTCCAGTAGTGTTCAACATGTGGCCCCAAGCACTGCACAGGGGAGAAACAACCACATTTTGCTGTTTGCTCAGGAGGAATGATTTTTCTCTTGCACAAGTTATAAAATTAGCGAGTGGTCTAAATCCAGCATTCCAGCACCCTTGGGAAGCAGATCATTCTGTACAGCAACAGAGTGCAGGGTCTGGCCAGCCATGGACATTCACTGTGCCTACGCTACAGGAGAACTCGTGGGACCACACTCTGTTTTTCAATGCATTTTTTTCTTGCACTGTTTATTCTAAGCAAGCTGTGAAGTATACAAAATTACATCAAAGATGACTGAGCCATTCCAGGGAAAAAGAAAAGCAAGCCCTTAAACTGTTATTTATTTAGTTGTTTTAAGATGCTCAGAATTCTTTTGTTTTGCAGACTTTCCCAAATTTAATTAATTTTAAAAAACAGGGATGAAGCCAAGAGAACAACCTCCTTTAAAAAGACAACAAACTTTAAATTGTTAAATTCATTACACTGGGTGTGACCCACTACATAGTTACAATTCCCTGACTCGTTTTCATGGTCATGCATGATGAATTTGTCATAGGGTATGATGTTAGCTGCATTTCTTGAAAATGAAGCTTCTTCATTCAAATGTCAATACCTCCTGCTAATATTATGAGGGATATAAAGTTTATTCTAGTATTAAAGGGCAAGAGGAAATTTTTGTTTGCATTTCTTTCAGCTATAAAGAACTCCATATTAATAGCATGAACCTGAAAAGCAGGAAGAGTATCTTCCAGAGCCAGGAAATTGCAAAGCGAAGTTCTCGCTGGTCTAGTCTGGCACAGTGAGACTAATAACAAACAAAAACGTTGTTTTATATTAAAGATGTTCATCACAGACCAGATAAGTCAAAGCCCAGAGTTCTGTCAAGCACTGCCTAACAGTGATTTAAAGGTTATAAAAATTTAAAAAACAGACTTAACATCTTGAATGACAGTTTTTAGCCATTTTCTTGATATTGGAGTTATCGCAGTTAATTTTCAAAGCCTAAGTCAATCCCAGAGACTCATTACAGTTTCACTGTGATAGCCAAATGCTCCAAGATTCTGTTGTGAATGCTGCAGCTGCTTCAAAGCTGAACTTTCTGGCTCTGAAATGGTGGTAATTCTGCCGAAATAGAAGATGGACAAAAGGCACATTGCAGCTTGCAGTGTCACTCTGTCACCTGCTGTAGTACAGAGGGCAAGTATAGCATCTATACTGCTGCACATCATAGGATGCTATCCAGCCCTGCTAATGGGACAGATTTTCCTACAGTCTCCCTAGGTTTGTGAATGTAGGGGAATGGTTTGAAATACTGCTTCATGTTCTCCCAGATGTCTGGAAACATCTCCCACACTGTCTGGCAAATGTGTTCTGCTGCACTCAGGATCTCCAGCAGTCACTCCATAGACTGGGTAACTGCCTCAGGTAATGCAGAAGAACTCAAAATTCTGGAATATATTAAAACTAGATATGAAACAATTTAGAATTGCTTTCAACATGCCCTGAAGTACTGTATATGCTAGACTTTTAATTTCAATAACCTCTGCAGCAACCATTTTACCCCAAAACTGTCCTTCTCTACAACAGTTGGGGGTGGGGGATTGTTGCTTACCTTGTAACCACTAAGAAATGCAGGTTTATGCTCGATAAGATTGTTTACAGTTCTGCTGTTCACATAACAGCTGCAGCAACAGGCAGGACCAGAATAAGAGCTCTTACTTCATCCCCTAATTGGCAAGTTTCTAGCTAGGTAAGCCATCCCTCTTGAAATGTGCTGGATTTTCATGCTTTTCTTGTCTAGTTTTGGTGTTTACATATTAAACTGAGTTGTCAAATGTTTGTTATAGCTCCTTTGGAGGAGAATACATAATGCACTTGCAAAGGTTGCTTACAGGTGACCCCATGTAATGTTTGTTTCAATCTGCTTTCTTGGTATATCCCTGCCCCAACCTTCCTTTTCAGTATTTCTTTCCATTACAGTTGTGAAAGGGTGGACATGGCCTACATTTATCAGTAACACAGTAAGAGAAGAAGAGATGTGGAATTGTAATTGGAAAGTTTGTTCTGAAACGGCTGAAGGTATAAATAAATTCACAAGGGATTTGCATATAAGTCTTAACTATGTTTTGCTTCTCTGTGTGTCGCTTCTTCCATCTGCTCCTTTATGGCTTTTGGCTGTGTGTCCAGACCTACCCAGACCTACGTGTTAGTATTATCTACCCTATTTTCTTTGTTCTTTCTCCCTTTGATCATTTCCCATGGCTGTATATCTAGAAATGTTTATTCTTTTCCTCCTATTCTTAGTTTATAAACAAACAGCTAAACAAAGATAATAAGAACATTTTCAGAATGCTTACAGGCTTTTTCAAAGTTAAGGCCCAAATATCGTGTTTTCAATAATCATATTTTGGCCCTAATTAAAAAAAGTTTTGAAAATCTACTGCTAATTTATTCATTCTCCACCAGTTCACACTGTAAAAACCCAATGTAAACATTCAGTAAGTACACATGCCTTCATAGCAAAATCCTTACCAGCTTCATTTCTGTCATGCACAAAGAACCTCATTAATTCTGGTTTCTTTTAATTCTGTGAGTTTACAGAACCATGAATTTGTCTCATTTACAACAAAACTAAAATAAAAGGTGTTACATTTTATGCCAATAAAGAAATCTTACACAGAGAAGAGTAGCTCTGTGGATTGGGCAGGTGGCTGCTCATAGCAGCACTACCCTTCAAACTGTACCCCAGCTAAATTTATCTAGTTTTTCATATCGTTACTCTTATTGTTATTAGTGAGACACTTCTTTACACTTCTTAAGCAAACCCTGTAAAATTGCTGGAAGAGAAGAATACTAAAATGAAGACTGGACAAAACACAGTCATCCAATCTTGATGGGAAGAACAAACATTTCCTGCTTAAGTTTTTGAGCACAATGCTGGAGGAATTTATTTTCTAGTATCTTGTTCATATTAACTTTTTTCAAAGCTTTGAGCTTTTGTCTGTGGTTAGAACAATCTCTCGTAGTGCAGTGGTCTGATAAAGAATGTGGTTAAAAAAGACAGGAAACTCTGTAAGAGTAACCCAAATAGTCCAAAAGGTAGAAGAAACCAGTCATAAAATTAACCTGAGTTTCTTGCTGTAATGCAAATACCTTCAGATCTATAGAGCTCAGCTCTGTGATTTTAATGCAACAGAGTTGTATTGGTAACATGGAGGTAACTGGATCAGAGTGCACTAACTTTAGGGCAAATGTAGACTTTAGGAGGGGTTCTTGCCCACCTCCAAGCAAGAAGAATCTTCAAATCTTGAAAAGTGATTGTGGGTCCAAATCAGGAACATTTAAGTTCAGGTGAAATATTAAACTTTCTTTCTCAATAGTTGTATGAAATGTTGACATGTAATTGAAAAGCAAATGTATTTAGGGGTTTTGCTCATCATTAAAATCTCCTACATATTTTACAAAAATATTTTACTTTACTTTATGTAGCGTTATACAAGTCTGTATATCGTGTTTATTGAATTTACTACTTTTTATTAAGTTTATTTTAAAGCACTGTGAACAGGAACTACCTTTTTTTCCAGAATACCTCAGTCTGGCAGAGCTTGAGTCTGTGCCCTCTTGTCCTGCTGCTG
>NW_008664912.1:0-213 GCF_000695815.1 Acanthisitta chloris | reverse complement strand
CCTACCTACAGCTGTAGCCGCTTCCATCCCTCAGCCCTCAGCCCTCAGCCCTCAGCCCTCATCCCGCCCAGCTCCGCCCCGACCCAGGCGGGAGCAGGACATGGCCGGGACAGGCGGGAGCAGAGCTGGAGGCCGCGGCATTGTGGTAAAAAGCCGAGCGCGACCCTCACCCCTCGGTTCTTGCTCCCCTCGGCTTCTTTCCCTGCTAGCCCA
>NW_008664911.1:0-2004 GCF_000695815.1 Acanthisitta chloris | reverse complement strand
CGCGATGCTCCTCGGTGGTCCCGGGGGCTCCATCCCTCCCGGCGCCAAACGGGGTTTGCTAGCCAGAGTCGAGGGTGGTGGGAAGAGGAGATTCTCTCCAGGGGCTAGGGATTATTTCTCATGGTCACTGGGGGATGCTGGGGTGGAGACACTTCTTTCCGACCCCCTCGTCCTTTCCCTGAAGGGCGAGTGGCAGGACGATGGAGAAAAGCCAAGAAGGAGGGAGCCTGGAGGGACCCCAACCCACCGCGGCCGCTTCGCCTTCCGCAGCTGAACTAGTGCCCTGGGTCCGGTTCGCTCTCATCCCCCCGCGGGCGTCTGTGAGCTCCAAACTCCTCCGTGAGCCGTTAGAACAGATAAAGAACAGTGTATTTATGCCTGTGGAGGCAGATAGCTACTTCAAACAGCTCTTTTGCCATTTGTCGGGCTGGAGAGAGAGATGTGAAAGGATTTGCTGGGCAAGGACGAGAGTTTCGCTGTGTCTCTGCCCACCCGCAGCCCCGAGAGCCCCCCCGGAGCAGGAGCGTGGGAACGGCGCTCGGGGAGCCCCCGGGGGCTGCCCACCTCCTTTTCCTCAAAAACCACGGGATTCGCTTGCGCTGTTGCCCTTCTCATTCCGCCGGGATAGGGGAAGCCACAGGCTGCTCCGCGCCCGGACCCTGCGGGGGGAACACTGCGCTTCCCCGGGCTCTGTCAAGCGTCCCCTGCCCAAACACCTGATGCAGGACCCTCCGACACACCCGAGCGAGAGACGCGATCGACTTCGGGAGGGCACAAAAAAAAGGGACTGACCCCAAAGAATTATCCGTTCCGTGGGTTTTCCTTCGGTTGGTTTTTGGCTGAAGGTCAAGTGCGCAGGAGCCGCTCAGTGAGCAGAGTCCCCATCGCCACATTTAGTGTTTCCCTTCCCCGAATTCATATTTAATTACTATTTAATTACTATTTAGCCTTTGCCAAACGCTGGGTTCGATAGACGAAAATTCGCACGTTCTGAGCGCGGGACCGGTTGGTTTTTCCCTGGTTCTGAATTCCGCGAGGAACAAATGAGGAAGGAAAATAAACCACTGTAAAAAATCCAACCCCAAACCCTAAACAGATTCGATTAGCTGCCGAGGAAAACTAACAAAAAACTTCAAGAAAAGGCAAGGATGCGCCAAAATATTCCCATCCCTCCCCAGAACGTGAGGAAGAGGAAAAGGACATTTATTTAAAATGATTTTTGGTGGGGTTTTTTTATTTAAAGTCTCAACAATGGATCACTTTTTTTGTCTTTTTTTGTCTTTTTTTTTGCAACCAAACAAGTAATAAATATTATTTAGCAACTTTTTTTCTTTTTCTTCTTTTTCTTTTTTTTTTTTTTTTACAAAAATAAACAGATGATAAAATCTCTGCAAGGGGCAGCGATAAGAAAAAAGTTGTTATTTCAGAAACAAGCCCAAGTTCTCAGTATTGCAACACGGACAGGGTGAAAGTTCCTACACAGAAAGAGCATTAAAGACTTCAAACTTGGTTAAAGGTGGCAGGAACGTAAAAAATCAAAACGAAACAGAAGTGTTATAGGCTTAAAGGAAAAACGACCCAACAAACCCCAAGAACTCAAACGAAAATCAAGGCAGAACGACCCCTTTTCACTCATGAGGCTGACACAGAACAAGTGCACGGACGGAAAGCTCAGGCAGAGCAGACTCGCATCGTTATGGGCATATTTACAAATCCCGCACCGGAAAGAAACCCGACAAAAAAAATCCCTGCGGGCGAGGGAGCAGGGAAAGTGGGGACCAAACTGCCTTTCCCGGCTGCGCTTCCACGCGGAGCTCTCTGCCACCGGCTGCCCCGGAGATGTGCTTTCCGGGGAGGGATGTGACTCAGGGACGGCTCCAAAGGCTCTACGTGTAGAAACGAAACGGGGAGAGGGGAGGGAACGACAAACACATCACCGAGCAAAGGTCCCTCTGCAGTTTTGGTTCCTGCACTCGCGGCGAGCCCAGGACCACCCAGCCCTCC
>NW_008664910.1:684-2151 GCF_000695815.1 Acanthisitta chloris | reverse complement strand
ATGTGTGTGCTCCTCTCTGTCCCCTGGGTATTCCAGAATAATGTCATGCCTCCCTGTGTTCACTCTGGCCCCTAATGATAACTATCAGGGAGTGCCCTCCTGCCCACAGTGCTGGGTGCTGCCTCCAGGCTCGGGTGGGATGGGACACTCAGTCCCTACCCTGGGGCCAAGGAGGGTCCCCGGGGCTAATCCCCTGCACAAACAGCTGCACATTCCCCAGGGCTGGATCCAGTCTCCTAGTGACAGGGCTCGGGGGAGGGTGCCCATTCCCAGCACTGCTTCTCCTTGCCCCCCCCCCCCAAATTGTACCTCATTTCCTTGTGCATCCAGCCCCAGGCATGGCCCATTCCAGAGCCTCTGGCATTGCCTGGCTCTTGAGGCAGATCCCTGAGGTGGGTGAAGGGGTAAACTGAGGCACAGAGCAGGCTGGGATGAGGCTCCTTCCCACGTGGGCTGTGGACACTGACATCCATCCATCCATCCATCCAGGCCTGCCAGCTCCAATTCATAATCCCTATTTATCCCCAAACACCCCAAATCTGGGATATCACAGCTCAGGCTGTCACTGTGGCTATGGGGACCCCTGGGATGGTGTCACACCTCTGGGTGATGGTCAGAGCAGGCCTATGGTGCCCATCCCTGTTCATCCCAGACCTGCTGCCCATGCAGGACAAACTGGGGTGCTGGGAGAGCTGGCACCCAGAGAGGAGGAGGATCACTGAATGCACCACATGGCACAGCCCAGCCTGGCACCAGGCTGCCTCCCCCATGCTGGACACAACCCTGGGGATGAGGTGGGAGTGAGATTACAGAAGCTATGCAAGTATTCAGAATCCCTTTTTCCCCTTGAGCACCCATTTGGATTTCTTCTCCAGCACCAAAACTCCCTTGGATCTCTGCCATGCCATGCCATGCTGTGCCATGTAGTGCCCAGGGTGGGGGTTGGCTTGAAGCACCTCCAAAAATCAATGAATCAAAGCCATCTCTGAGCTCTCACTCCAACGTTGTGCTGAGCCAGAGCACAGCCAGCCAGGTCCCCCTGCTTCCCTCGCTCCTGAAGGATCCTGAGGGTCTCTGAAGATCCCAAGGAGATGGGATTTATACCCCAACCCCATCCCAAAAGCGAATCCAGATGACCCCTGGGGAAGAGCCCTTCCCTTTGTAGCTGCCTTGGGCTCTCTGCCACGTCTCTGTTCCTCCTCTCTCCCATCCAAATCCCTTCCCTGCAGCCAGCGCTTCCAGGCAGCCTCCAGCTTCCAAAACCCAAGAAATTTCCCCCAAAACGCCAGTTTGTCCCCCCGGGACCCCCATGCTCGCCCTCCCTGCCCCGCGGCAGGATCCAGCCCTTTCCACTCGGCTTTACATCTCTCACATCCTGCCACCTGTACCGACTTATTTCGGGAAATAAAATAAATATATCAAACCAAACCCAAGCCCAAGGAGTGGATTTTTTTTTTGGTGGGGGGG
>NW_008664910.1:0-519 GCF_000695815.1 Acanthisitta chloris | reverse complement strand
CGGTCACACTCCCCCCGGGGGGACTTGGAGAGGCTTTGCCACGTTTTGGGGGGCTCCCTGAAATGGATAATCCAAACTCCTGCTCCTTTCTCCTGCGTCCTTGAGTTTCTCTCTTAATAAAACACCCGGTGTGGGCTCTTTTCACCATGAAATCATCGCGCTCCGGAGCATTCCCGTTCCCTCCCCCCTTTTCCCTCCTCCACGCCAAGAAATCCTCTCCCCCCACTCCAAGCACTGCGTGAGGACACCCCAAACCCAACAGCAGGACAGCACCCTAAAAATATGTGACCCCGCAGCTCAGGGGGAGGATGGGATGGGAGGAGAAATTCTGAGCTGACACAAAGTTGGGGTGCTCAGAGCCTAGAAAAAAAACTTAAAATAATTCAAATAAAATTAAAAAGACGCATCCAGCTTACTGACAGACTTGGGGTACCCCAAGATTGGGATGAATCTCCCGGAATTTGACGGCGCTGGGGTTGTAGGGGGTGCAGGGAAGGGGGGGGAGGTTGCCTTGGCCAC
>NW_008664909.1:0-248 GCF_000695815.1 Acanthisitta chloris | reverse complement strand
TTTCCTGATTTTGGGGTGATTTTTGTGAATTTTTCCTGATTTTGGGCTGATTTTTGTGGATTTTTCCTGATTTTGGGCTGATTTTTGTGGATTTTTCCTGATTTTGTGGATTTTTCCTGATTTTTGCTGCTTTTCCAGGCTCTGCTCAGTTCTCGTCTCTCAGCTCTGACTGAGGCAAATAAGAAGCTCCAAAGGAAACTGGGAATGCTGCAGCGACAGGTGAGGGACCAGTATGGACCAGTATGGAC
>NW_008664908.1:0-221 GCF_000695815.1 Acanthisitta chloris | reverse complement strand
GTTGGAAGGTCTGGGATTTCTTTCTTGAGGTCTGGGCTAGGCTCTGGGAAATCTTGCCTGGCACAAATCTCCAGGCTCTTGTCAGGCTCTCACCGTCTTTGCTGCTCGGCTCACTGTAGAACGTATATCCTTGACGGGAAAGCCCAGGAGTCCCACACATTTATTTTCTTCCTGAAAAAGAAGGCTGGCAAAATACTGCGGGAGAGAAAAGACAAGGAGCT
>NW_008664907.1:0-926 GCF_000695815.1 Acanthisitta chloris | reverse complement strand
GGGCACAGGGGTGCTGGGTTCAGTGCCAGTGTCTTGGGGGTGGTGATGATGGGGTACAGGGGTGCTGGGTGCTATGCCCAGGGCTCAGCACGGTGTGGTCTGCGCAGGATGACCCAGGCGTGCCACATCAAGTGCGTTCCCCCGTACTACAAGGAGTCAGAGCTGTCCAAGGGGGAGTGTGTGTGCCTACGAGCGCATGGGCAAGAAGCTGACGGAGCTGTCACTGCAGGACGAGGAGCTGCTCAAGCGCATGCAGCAGGGCACCGGCACCGCTTGAGCCCCCACACCCCAATAAACTGGGGGCGCTGGGCTGCCTTCTGCGCTCCCCTCGCCCCCCCAAACTCATCCCATGGCTGTGTTGGGTTATGTGGTGCTGGTGGCTGCTGCTGGGAACCCCCTTGCTATCCTCAGCCACCACGCGCTGTGTCCTTGTGGGGGGCACCCCTGGGTGCCCCTCCCGGCCAGGCCCAGCCCGTGTAATCCTGCGGATTAGGCAGAGCCAGGCTGAGCCCCTTGTAATCCCCAGCGGGGTGGGACAGGGCTCAGCCCCTCCCTGTCTGTCTGCACAGGGGGTTACTGAAGGGGGCAGCTGGGGGTCCCTGCACAGGGACACAGCCCTGGAGGGACAGGGCACCGGGACATGCCCAAGACACAGCCTTAGGGACACACAGATGGGACCCTGTGTGGACACCCTAAGGAACCCACCCATGGGCAAGGCTATGTGGGGATATCCAGAGACCACAGGGGAGGGAGCATAGGGACACCTGAGCAGGGACAGCCAGATGTGCAAACACCCCCACCAGGACAGTTGGAGGGGATAAGGGACCCCACACACCTCGGGGAGTTCACCCGTTGAGGAACACCCCACCCTGGGTGAGGGACAGCTGCTGAGGGGCACCCCGGTGTGACACACACCAGAGGGACCC
>NW_008664906.1:0-1538 GCF_000695815.1 Acanthisitta chloris | reverse complement strand
TTAGCAATCAGAAATTCTCCCACACATCACATTCCTAAGGTCAGTTACTATACACTGTTGACAAAGAGATCTTGACATCTTGCTAGCATGGCATTATTAACCCGATGGTCTTGAATAATGTACCAAATGTCTTGTGTTACTAATTCTTCATCTTGCAGCATAGATTATAGCAAATTTTGCCATATCTAGTCAGTAAAACATTTATTTCAGCACTGTTCAATCTTTAAACAATAAGCTGCCAAAATCTGTGTTGAAAGAACTTTAAGGGAGCTTGAAACTGTGGAAGAGGGAACATCCAGGAATAAATCTAGCCCTCTTGACCATTTTAATTTCTCAAATTTTGTGGAGAAGCCCATTGACACTTTCAGAATTCCACTGCACAGATTAGAGGACAATATTGTAGTCTCTGTGGTTCTCTGATGTTGAATCTTCATGAGACTCCTTTATGTCTTCTCTACTGTTTGATAGAAAGGAGGGGTTGATAATGATTTCTGTTCAACAAATATTGAATTTTGAGTGTTTAATCAGGGAAAGTGGCAACATTTATAATAAGGAAGATTGTAAGTATGTATGTATTATTTTATGGTCCTAAACTCAGAAATTATCTGGAATTTGGATAACTAGGTGACCTCTTGTCCAAGGAAAGTGTTTATCCAAGATGATGGGATAGTCTGTGGGATTTAATTAAACAGCCTTTTTTTTTTCAATCTTTTGAGACTGAACTCTTTGTGTAACTCAAACATAGGGACAGTTTACTCTTGAGAGTCATTTAGTATGTCTGCACAGCTCTTAGTATAGTGAGCACCATCACTAAGCACCTAGAAATTAATTCAGCTTAAAAACTCAAGTAGTCTGGTATGCACATTTAGAGGCAATCTATAAATATGATTCTACAGCTATTAGAGATTGTGATAGCTGGAATAGCTATTGAGTGGAGTCATTTCTCAGCAGTCCTGACTAACTGGAGAGGTCTCAGTTGACTGGGAGGTGAGCAAATGTGATGTCCATCTACAAGATGGGCCAGAAAGAGGATCCTGAAAACTACAGGCCTGTCAGCCTGACTTCAGTGCCAGGGAAAGTTATAGAGCAGATGACCTTGAGTGCCATCACACGACACATACAGGACAACCAGGGAATCAGGCTCAGTAGGCATGGCTTTATGAAAGGCAAGTCCTGCTTGATTAACCTGATCTTTTTCTATAACAATGTAACCTGCTTAGTGGGTGAGGGAAAGGTTGTGGATGTTGTCTACCTGAGCTTTAGCAAAGCCTTTGACACCATTTCCCACAGCATTCTCCTGGAGAAACTGGCTGCTCATGTCTTGGACGGGTGCACTCTTCACTGGGTTAAAACTGTCTAGATAGCCAGCCTCAGAGAGTGGTGGTGAATGGAGTTAAATCCAATTGGCAGCCAGTCACAAGTGGTGTTCCTCAGGGCTCAGTACTGGGGCCAGTTATGTTTAACATCTTTATCAATGATCTGGATGAGTGGATCGAGTGCACCCTCATTATGTTTGCAGACAACACTAAGTTGGGTGG
>NW_008664905.1:0-21267 GCF_000695815.1 Acanthisitta chloris | reverse complement strand
TATATATGTATGTATGTATGTATGTGCGTGTGTGTTTAGAGTTGCAGTATGCAACATGAATATGCTGTTCCAGCATGATAATCCAAGAACTGTTTTTTTACAAGTATAATTAACCTTGTTTAAAATTATATATTTAGTTCCACATCTCATTTTCTCATTGTAATTGTTTTTACTGTTCTGTTTTTGAAATTTCCCTTGTTAAGAGTAAGGTTAGGCCAAAACAATGTGTTTTCAGTTTATTTAGACTTTAACTGTGGAATTTTCAAAGAATTCTCTTGAGTCAGCCTCAGTAGAGGCACTGATTTCTTGTTTTATTCTGAATTTGGGATACTTTTGTGTGGTAAAGAGTTGCAATACATAAACTCCCATTTTAACTTCTTCTAGGCTCAGGACTCTTATCAGACTCCTCAGAATCCTGGAATAGTGCCTAGACCCAGTGAACTTTACTACAGTAAAATTGGACCTGCTTTAAAGGCAGTTGGGCTCAGTCTTGACGTGTCACGTCGTGACTGGCCCCTGAATGTCATGAGGGCTGTTCTAGAGGAACTGATGGAGGCAACTCCCCCAAATCTCCTAGCTAAGGAGCTCTGGTCATCATGTACCACACCGGATGAATGGTGGAGAGTTACACAGGTGAGTTACAACAACTGTATTCTCCCTTTGAGAGGCTGTGGTTTTAGTGGGATGAGGGGCAGCAAATGCCTGAGATATGTGCAAGCAGTGATACTTGTGAGTTAAGAGTGCTAACAGTGCTGAAGTTTGATGTAACAGGAAATATTGGCAATTGTGCCATCTGGAATTTAAAAAATGGGTGTAAACCTGATAACTCTACATGATTATATTAGAATGATCAGCCTAAGACATGAAAACCCTTGTAAGATATCATCAGACAACAACTAGAAAACTGCTTGGAATAAGTTGATTTTGATTTGTCTAACACACTTAAAATAATGTTTTAAGATGGTACTCAGTCCAATGTGTTGGCAGAGGATTCCCACAAATAATTTTTTCCTGAAACTCTCTTTAAAGTCGTATGCAAGATCCACTGCAGTTATGTCCATGGTTGGCTACATCATTGGTCTTGGAGACAGACATCTGGATAATGTTCTTATAGATATGACTACAGGAGAAGTTGTCCACATAGATTATAATGTTTGCTTTGAAAAAGGTAATTTAAAAAATGCTCTATGTTATTCAAATAGAAGGTTTCCCTTCTTGGTAATTAAAAGAAACAACTTAAATTTTTATCTTAAAGGGAAGAGCCTTAGGGTACCTGAGAAGGTTCCGTTCAGGATGACGCACAACATTGAAACAGCACTTGGAGTGACAGGAGTAGAAGGGGTTTTCAGGCTTTCTTGTGAACAGGTACGTTGGGAAGCTTGAAGAAAACTGAGGGCTGTCACTTGCCTAATACTGTCTTGGAACTTTTCTATTAAGCAGTCCACTGTTGGTTCATAAAACCTTCACCTTTTCTGCTGTGGTTTTAATTGGACTCACTCTAGATATTTTAATTTGACTTACTCTAAATATATCCTATGGTAGGTATTTAAGAATTGTGAGAATGTCAGAGAAATATATATGCAAATAGTGGTACAACTTTGATTTGGGGGGAAGAGGAACTTCTAGATATAAAATGTTATGTTTTAACTTAATCTCTTTTTTGTGACGTTTTGCTTACCTTCTTCCTGTGGGTCTCAGCCTTTATAAACATGACAAATACGTTTTTAGAAAGAAAAATGCTCTGAACAAAGAGGAGTTTTCCTCCTTAAGTGTCTGTTGATCATGTATAGAGTTTGTGTGGAAGGCTAGAATGTAATCTTGAGTTTTAGTGGCATTCCTACATCCTTAGCTGCATTTTTACACACTTGTGGTGTTCTTTCGGTGTCTGTACTGGTTAGGGACATATTACTGATTTCTGTACCTACTCAAGTACAGTAATTTGCATCTAAATTGCCACTGCTCTCCAAGGATGATGCAGAATCAGAATGAGTCTGTTCAAAATATGCTGCAGGTCCTTCATATAATGCGTCGTGGGAGAGAGACTTTGCTTACACTGCTTGAAGCTTTTGTTTATGATCCACTGGTGGACTGGACAGCTGGAGGTGAAGCAGGATTTGCTGGAGCTGTCTATGGTGGTGGTGGCCAGCAGGCTGAAAACAAACAGAGCAAAAGGGAAATGGAAAGGGATATTACTCGTAGTCTCTTTTCATCAAGGGTGGCTGAAATAAAGGTGAGTTTACTACAATGATTTTCTATTTTATAACCAAAATAGGCTCTGTGCTTTCATTTACTGCATTTGGGGGTGGTGGAAGATGTGGTCATTTATTAGAAATAGTTGACAAATTTTGTTCAAACTGAGTTCGTATTAAGGGATGTGTATCTATTGAACTTGCAGGTATTTAATTTTAATTTCTGCATACTTAATTCTAAAACATGTTTTAGTGTTTTGCCTGAATCTGGACTAGAGAAATAAAAACAGAGGTTTAGAGAGCATGTGTGTTAAGATGTAGCACTTGTAGCTCTGGTGGTGGTCCTAGGTGAATGGCATCATTGAAGGGTTAAGTTCTGCCATATCTTACTTTCTCTGACCTGTTTGAATTAAGTCCAGTTCTATAACATCTATGTCTTGGTTACAGGTTAACTGGTTTAAGAACAGAGATGAAATGCTTGCTGTGCTGCCGAAATTGGACAGTAGTTTAGAAGAGTATCTGAACCTGCAAGAGCAGTTGACAGATGTGGAGAAGTTGCAAGGAAAACTGCTGGAAGAGATAGAATTTCTGGAGGGTGCAGAAGGAGTGGATCATCCCTCCCACACACTTCAGCACAGGTACAGAGGAGACAGGAATTGTGTTGGGAGTCTCAGAGTTCAGTGCAGTTGGTGTTTTAGTAATGTACTTTGGGTTAAATGTTATAGGTGTGTATATAAGAGAGTTGATTAGCTGGGTAAAAGCTGTTCTGGAACCACTTTCCTACTTACTTCCTGCACCTCATACTCCATCAATATAATCTGTGCCTGTCCAAGTTCCACACTTAACCCTCAGGGCAAGAGAGAGAATGTGCCAAATGTGGTGCCCCATCAGAATAATCCACGTAACACAGCTATTGATAAACAGCACAAGAGTCTTTTAATCTAAATTTCTAATTATTTTAAGTTATTTTTCACATTTATTTGAAAATGATCAAGGATTTCAAAATTGCATGAACATGCACGTGCGTTAATTATTTTGTAGGAAAGCAGAAATAATTATTAGTGCAGCATTGTGAAAGTTTTATGTAATTGGTGAGAATATGTTCATTTTCTGGTCAGCAAGGTGTTGT
Organism: Acanthisitta chloris; assembly: GCF_000695815.1. Classification (NCBI taxonomy): domain Eukaryota; kingdom Metazoa; phylum Chordata; class Aves; order Passeriformes; family Acanthisittidae; genus Acanthisitta; species Acanthisitta chloris. The sequence goes on along the minus strand of NW_008664905.1, from coordinate 17,949 downwards.
TTGATATGGTTATGTTTTCTGTATTGCTTTGTCTTGTTGTAATTATTCTGTGGCTTCAATCGTTCAGGTACTCTGAGCACACACAGTTGCAGTCTCAACAAAGAGCTGTCCAGGAAGCAATCCAGGTGAAGCTGAATGAGTTTGAGCAGTGGATAACACATTACCAAACTGCTTTTACTAATTTAGAGGCAACGCAGCTTGCAAGTCTTCTTCAAGAAATTAGCACACAAATGGACCTAGGTATAAAATAGTATTTGTTGAGGAGGTTTAATGGCTTGAAAATAACTAGAGTTTAATCTCAGGAGGCATTGAGTGTCCTCTAACTTAAGGGCAAGGACCTGTATATAGTAAATGAAAAGAAAGGAGTTTCTTCAGAGGGTGATTTAGAGCACTTCAAGCTGTCTGAAGGAACTTGTCTGTCTGACTTTAGCTGTCCATGAGACTACTCTCTTACCTTGTGCCCAAAACTCTCAGTATGAACACTCCATGCTTCCTTTGTCACGAGTAAAAGAATATTTTTGAAGAGCTGTGAACGCTCAGTATTTGTCTGATAAAATATGTATGTGCTTCAGAGATGCATCTTAATTTTTAACTATCTTTCTTAAAAGGTCCTCCCAGTTATGTCCCAGCAACAGCATTTCTGCAAAACGCAGGCCAGGCACATCTCATCAGTCAGTGTGAACAGCTGGAAGGGGAAGTTGGTGCTCTTCTCCAGCAGAGAAGATCTGTGTTACGTGGTTGTCTCGAACAGTTGCACAACTATGCCACAGTAGCTCTGCAGTATCCCAAAGCTGTGTTCCAGAAGCACCGAATAGAGCAGTGGAAGACCTGGATGGAAGAACTCATCTGTAACATGACAATAGAGCGTTGTCAGGATATCTTCAGGAAGTAAGTTGACAGAAGAATTGATTTTTTCAAATGGGTATTTTTAAGCTACTAGCCTAACTTTCTAATTAAAATAAATACTTTTGCAAGGACATACCTAGTTTTAAATTAGAGAAGTCGTGAGTCTATGTGGATAATATGAATATAATACAATATGAGAAACTGCTTTAAAAATACTGTTCCAGAGTTTAATCTGTGTATTTCAACATGAAAGCCAAGTAACATTGCCCTGTCATGAACAAATGAAGAACTATGTTTGTGGCTTTAGGGTAGTGACATTTAGGTTTTTAGAACCCTCCACTATTTAAAAATCAATTAAACCAACAAAAGATTTTTTTTTTTAAATTCAGGTAGATTTTCAAGCAATTTCTGGGTTTTTTTCTTATGAAGTCAGGCTGTTTCAGCATTATTACTGCTTGACTTACAAGATCTGGATTATATTAAAATTTACTCTGAAACCTGTTTCCGTCCTTTTTATCTTCTTTCTTTGTCTCAAGAACTGTCAAGTCTCTTCTGTCCTTGCAAATAAGTATGAAATATGGTGCATTCCAGGACTTCACGAAAGCATCATTAGGGTAACCATCCACCACTGTGGTGTTTAGAGTTGATAAGGAAACTGTTCAAACACACAGTATTTTCCCTACGTACAGAGCAAGAATGCAGTTTTCTAGCACTGGAGAAGGGCAACTGTTGTCATTGTACTTTTGCTTTACAGGTATGAAATGCAATATGCTCCTCAGCCACCTCCGAGTATGTGTCAGTTCATAACAGCTACGGAGATGACCCTCCAGCGCTACGCGGCAGATATCAACAACAGGCTGATCAGGCAGGTGGAGCGTTTGAAGCAGGAGGCAGTCACTGTGCCCGTGTGTGAGGAGCAGCTGAAAGAAATTGAACGGTGCATCAAAGTGTTCCTTCATGAAAACGGGGAGGAGGGCTCGCTGAGCCTCGCCAGCGTCATCATCTCTGCTCTTTGCACGCTGACCAGGTGAGTTGCCTCTTGGGAAATGTCATAAGTTCATGTTTGAGACCACACAAAAGGAATATTCAAGTGACTTGCTGATGTAAAGAATGCAGCAGCAGCATGTTGTCTAAGTGTCATAATTCATCTAGGCGAAATCTGATGATGGAAGGTGCAGCATCGAGTGCTGGAGAGCAGCTTGTTGATTTGACCTCAAGAGATGGAGCCTGGTTCTTGGAGGAGCTTTGCAGCATGAGTGGGAACGTTACGTGCCTTGTGCAGTTGCTGAAGCAGTGTCATCTTGTGCCCCAGGACTTAGATATTCCGAACCCCATTGAAGCATCAGAAGCTGTTCACTTAGCAAATGGAGTCTATATCTCACTTCAGGTGACACTTCCTTTTATGTTCCTTTTCCCCCCAACCTTCAAAGCTTCAGCTGAGCCAGTCTTACAGATTCTTCCTTTAAGGGCTAAATGTTTGTTTATGATGCTGCTGAGTTTGTTTCTTTCACTTGAATCTTAATCTTGATTTGATATTTGACTAAGCTGAACAGGTATTTGCTCCTGCCATTTGCATTTTTATTGGTTGGAAGAAATTGTCTTGGTCTGTGCATGACAGATTGTAAAAGCTGCTGTCAAGTTAAGTGACCGTGAGAGAGAAGTTACTGTCAGATTTACAGACACACCAGTTTCATGTCTTGTTTTCATTCTTTTAGTCTGTTGCTGTCAGTCCAGAACAGCTTCCAAATTGTGTTTTGTCTTCTGCTCCTACTAAGCTTTACTTAGTTTCACTTGAAACAAATAGTTTCAAACAAATTCTGCAAACCTGTTGCACAGGCCCCTATCTCCAAGACTGGGAAGGAAAAAAGGCATTTATAGTTTTGTGGCTTAGAAATGCTTCCACATTAACAAACAAACTAAACATTGATGGCAGCTTGAGTGAAATACCTGCTGAAGATTGATGTGGTTTATAAACTGTTGCTGGTGTAAACAGCTTTTTGAGTCTTTTGGTTCCGCTGTGTTGGATTTGAAAAATATTTTTCTACCAAGCTGTATAAGTGCCTTGTGATTCTCCCATCACGTTGTTTCTTTCCTCTTTGAAGTAGTAACATTTCAGAGCTGTTTTAGAAACGTGCCTGCAGTTTGTATGCATTGCAGCAGAGATCTTTCACCCGCACATTGTTGTCCTCCTTGTGAGCTCTAAGATAACATGTGCAGCGCACTGAGCAGTCAAGATAACCAGCCTTGTTTTGGTGTGTCTTGTATCATTTTGGAGACAGTGCTGTTGTTCTCTCTGTAGCCCCTTTTAGCCCTTGGGGGGGAAATTGTTCTATGCCACTCTTTGCCTTCCCTGCATTGATTTCTGTGAGTAGGACCCTAGCAAAATTATCACTACCTGGCAAGTTTTTGAGTCTTTTCCCTTGCCTAGTCTAATCGGTTTAGCAAATCGTAAACTCAGTAAATAATTTGCTCGTAGTTATGTAGTGGAAAAGAAAAACAGTGTAATGTGATGAAATTGCTTTGCTATGTGTGATCTCTGTACCACTGAGCCTCTGCTGAGGTTTGCTGTAAAATATTGCTCCTGGTGCTGTGGGGATAGTTGTTGCTACATTGCTACAAATGTCAAACCTTTGGGTTTGTACAGGGTTTAATATATTCCTGATTTCTTTTAATTTAAAAAGTCAAAGTAGACTTCTGACTCTTGGCTGACCACTGAGATTTTTAGATCCTGTCTGCTGCAGGGTAGTTCAATACTAACATAAAAAAGATGTTGCAGATGATACTTGTTGAGAGGGGAAAATTCCTTATGTTTTCATACTTACTTCCCAACAGGAATTGAACTCAAACTTCCGACAGATCATTTTTCCTGAAGCACTTAGGTGCTTAATGAAAGGAGAGTATACTTTAGAAAGTATGCTCCATGAATTAGATAATCTCATAGAGCAAACAACTGATGGAGTCCCTTTGCAAACATTGGTTGAATCTCTTCAAGCCTACTTACGAAATGCTGCTATGGGTCTAGAGGAAGAAACACATACTCATTACATTGATGTTGCAAGGTAAATCACCTTTTTTTTTTTTTTCAGTTCAGCTATGAGAGAATGAAGACTGCAGAACATTAGTTTGTCTAATTTTTCTAATTTATTTGATATACAGGCTTTTCTTGCCCAAGAATACCCTTATGCAGAGTGCAGTGTCTGAGATGGACTCTCTTCCCTTCTGCATGTTTGTGTGTTTATGCCCATGCACACACAGAAGTATGGAGCTCTGACAATTTACATTTACACACACTTAAAGCTGACTTTTGGGAGTCAGCTTTTTCCAAAATATGTAGTTGGGATTTTATATCTGAAGTTGAAGAATGCTAAAGATAGGAACTAGTTCATTAGTTTGTGGGAGAAACCTGTGAGAGGGAGAACTTGTAACCATGGCACTCCTTTCGTCAGGAGGTTTGATAAGCAGCTTTTGCATTATGAGTCAGTGACTTGATTAAAAAAGTAAAATGCAAACAGACAAAGCCCCAACCAAAGGCTTGTGCATCCTTGTAATGTGGGACAGTACTTTTCTGGCTAAGTGCTTAGTACACAACTGAGCCTATTCAAAAGCTTCGAGTGATCTTGCTGCTTCCCTTGAGCCAGCTGTGGTGGTCAGTGTGTCAGTGGTAACTCTGAAAAACAATTTACAACTTTTCTCTGAAATTCATTTTCTTCCTGGTTTACCCATTGGCAAGTCTGCTCAGCCTCTTAGTTGAGGGTCAGAAGTGACATAAGGAAGGGTTGAGACCACATTTTTACCTGACAGTCCAGTCAGTTCTCTGTGCACATATTATAAAACCAGTGCTTGGTTTTTAAGGAAGGAAAAGTGATATTTACGTCACTATTCATAACTTTATCATGCTCATAGGAAGTACAGTGTGTATCTTCTACTGTATTTACGTTAGCTTTGTTGCTGGTCCTTTAATGCAGTCCTGTCTTATAAGGCATCCTTAGCTGTTATTGTGAGACCAGCGTTGGGATTCCTGTGGCAGGGAGGGTGGGAAAAGCCTGCAAAAATGTCACCTTGTCCAGATGCAACTTAATTCCAGTCTGCTCTGGCTGCAGGATCAATTGGTTTAAGAAAATCCTATTTATTGTGGGCTAAGCAAAACCATGTGAATTTTCTTTTTCTCTTTGTTTACTTTTTAGAGTACTGCATGCTCAGTATGGTGAACTGATTCAGCCTAGGAACGGTTCAGTGGATGAAACTCCCAAAATGTCAGCTGGTCAGATGCTCTTGGTAGCTTTTGATGGAATGTTTGCTCAAGTGGAAACTGCGTTTGGGTTATTGATTGAGAAGGTATGGATCTGTTCTGTTTAGGGTACTCTCTTGTGTCAGAAATAGGACAAAACTAACCTATTTCCTTTACACTGCTCAGCTAAACAAGATGGAGATACCTCTTGCTTGGCGTAAGATTGACATAATTAGGGAAGCTCGCAGCACCCAAGTGAACTTCTTTGATGATGACAATAATCGGCAAGTTCTGGAGGAAATTTTCTTTCTGAAGAGACTGCAAACAATAAAAGAATTTTTCAGGCTCTGTGGAACTTTTTCTAAAACACTGTCAGGTAAATAAGTGTTGTCAAATATTCAGTATTGCTTTATCCACTTCTCATTCAGAAGAATGTAAAATATTCACTTTACTGTAACTTAACTTTCATATATGGCAAGGATGCAGAAATTAAAAATACATTCCTGTAGTCTTGCTGTGTTTGTAACTCAGGTGATATTTTTTGTTTCTAACAAAAGTATTATTTCTTTCTTTCAAAGGAATCAGTTCACTTGAAGACCAGAACTCAGTCAGTGGACCAGTGCAAATTGTCAATGTGAAAGCTCTTTACAGAAACTCTTGTTTTAGTGAAGATCAAATGGCCAAACCTATTAAGGCTTTTACAGCTGACTTTGTGAGGCAGCTTTTAATTGGCCTTCCAAATCAAGCCTTGGGTCTGACCTTGTGCAGTTTCATCAGTGCTTTGGGTGTCGATATCATTGCTCAGGTAGAGGCTAAAGACTTTGGAGCAGAAAGCAAAGTTTCTGTGGATGATCTGTGCAAGAAAGCTGTGGAGCACAATATCCAGGTTGGCAAGTTCTCACAGCTGGTGATGAACAGGGCAACAGTGTTGGCAGGTTCCTATGATACTGCGTGGAAGAAGCATGACCTAGTGCGCAGGCTTGAAACCAGCATCTCATCCTGCAAGACCAGTCTTCAGAGAGTGCAGCTGCATATTGCCATGTTCCAGGTAGGACCACAGCACAGGGTATTTGCTTCTGAGTTGTGGCTGTGGAAAGTGAGTGTGCGTTCCTGTGTCTGAGCACAACAAAACTTGATATTTTAATGGACTCGATAAAGTATTTTGTTCAAAATTATGCTGTAAAGATATAAGGAAAAAAGTGTCTTCTTTTGAAGACTAGCTGCTTTATAAGCAGCAAATTTGGCAATGTATAAATTATTTTTTGAACCAATACATATGTTTGTCATAGCCATTAAGTCATTTATTAGAAAATAAGTAATTCACCAACTTTCTTACTAGTAATGCTGTCCCATTCTCCCCCTTTTCCCAAACTGATCATGACTTTAAGGGAGGAGATTGCTTAAAACAGAGGGTATGCATTGATGAATGTCTTCTTGTACCTTTCCTTCAAAGTTTTAATGCATTGTCTCCTTGCTCCACTGTTTGTTTCATTAAAAATACAACTAGCAGCAGGGTCAATCCTGAAAAATGCTCTTCTGGGGCTTTGGATAAATGCCATTGTGTGCCTTGAACTGTGCATTGGTATCTAGTGGTATTGCAGTGTCACTGATCTTAGTTTTGTAGTGATTTGTAGTTTAAGGGACAAGGCTTTCCCCATGTCAGTTAATAAGCCATTTGATAGACTGGTAAGCAAAATTGTCTTGACAGCTTTTGATTGTTTCTGAATATTGATGGCTTTTCCTTTAAGTCAAAAAAAGTGTGTAAATCACTTCTAGTAAGTTAATGACTGATTAGTGTTATAAACATCCAAGCCAGCAAAATATAGTTTACAACTTCTTACATAATGTAACACTCTCTAAGGATTTAGAACTCTGAGATGTGTTGGTATCATCGTACTCAGCCTTTTTAAATGCCCTTACTTAAAAATTGTACCAGAGCACTAGAATTGCTGTTCCTGAAGCAAAGTATTTTGTGCTGAGCAATATTGATAATCGAGTGTTGCTGTTATTTTCTTAAAGTGGCAGCATGAAGATCTCCTCATCAGTCGCCCCCAAGCTATTTCTGTCACTCCTCCACCTCGTTCTGCAATTCTAGCCAGCATGAAAAAGAAACTTCACACACTCAGTCAGATTGAGGCTTCAATTGCAACGGTCCAGGTATGAGTGTTTTGGGGAGGTTTGTTCAGCAGTGTATTGAAATGTGATGTGACACAAACTGAAAAATCCTCTGCCACCTTCAAATTATGTTAGCTGTCTTGTACAATTGTAGGGGTACATTGGTCTGTTTGTCTGAGGTATTTGTTGTCTCATGCAAAACATTCTTTCTAGAATATCAGTGAATCTCTTTGAGGAAATACACAGATCTGTGAAAGTGTCTTTCTTTCTGAAGGCTGGTCATGCTCCTGTTCTTTAAGTTTGTCTGCCTTAGATCATCCTTGTTGGAGAATGGCTAAGAGAGCAGGGACATAATCCTGGGAATGCACCTGGGGAAGGCTAAAAAGAGCAAGGAGACAGTCACCTGGGAATGCACCTGGGAATGCAGTGTACAAGCAAGGCTCTGGAGATAGTAACTTATATATAGATAGGGAGTAACTCAGCTTGGCAGATGGTAGGGGCAAGTTGTCCTTGAGGGTGAGACAAACAAGTTTGAGAAAAACAGCTAGGAATGCAGCCAAGCCTGGGAAAGTAAGAGATAATCCTCACAGCTGTAACTGCAAGTAGGGAGAGTACCTGAATGCTATCTCTAGAGCTTAGCCAATTATAACCGATTGATAGTTGTATGCCTGGCCTGCACGGTATAAGAAAGAGCCTGTCAGACAATAAAGTTGGAGCTTGCTGTATCACCCACACGGAGTCGGCCGCTTGCTTCCCCGCATGGAACTTTCCCTTTCCCAACACATCCTTACTAGCTAAGTGTCAGAAGCTTCCTTTGTAGATGGGGCAGATCAGTTATTCTGTGTGCTAAGGTTTGTGTGCTGTGGCTTGGCTCAGCATTTGAGATTTTTTGGTATCAGTAATACAGAATGTTTACTTTTTTAAAATAAATACTGCTTAGCTTCCTGAATTCTTCCTTACTTTTTTTAGTTGTCAAGGTACTATTTGTAATAATTCTTTGAATTAATTGTAAAATAATTGAGGACTCCCATGATTTTATTTAATTTTTAGTCTAGAAATGTGATTACTTTTGCTTTTTTTTTCTGGTGAGTTACAAGCTAAACAGGTGACTTTCCATCAGTCAAATCCAGTTGTGATGTGTACTGAAAATGAACCTTTAAACAGCATAACATTTAAACTTACATTTGTCAGTCATGAGTATCACAGTAGTTCATATATATGGGCATGAGAATGTGTCTGCATGTGTCAGCTTAGAATGCTAGGTATCAGTATGGATTTATCTGTGTGTTTTTTGGGATTTTTCTGTTCTGCAATGCAGGAGAAACTAGCAGCACTTGAAGCAAGTATTGAGCAGCGTCTGAAATGGGCAGGAGGTGCTAATCCTGCACTGGCACCAGTCTTGCAAGATTTTGATGCCACTATTGCTGAGAGAAGAAACCTTGTACTGAAAGAAAGTCAAAGAGCAAGTCAGGTACTATTGACTGTTGTACAATACTGTTGACTCCATAAGTGTGTTCACTCTTCATTTCCTGCTTGAGATTTATGTAGAAGATATTTTTCTGCCCTGCATCTCAAAAGCAAGCATAGATAACCAAATACTTCTGGGAATCCTACTTTGAAAACAGCATGAATAATCGTTGTGAGAATTGCTGCAGGGTTGGATGACTCTGAGATGGTATCACCACTGTAACAGAGCAGCTTTACTGCTGTGTTTAAAATTCTCACTTCTAAGCACATGGGAAAAATGCAGTTTATATAGTAGTTGAATTGGAATAATTTTTCTCACTCTTGCTTTGATTTTTCAGGTGACTTTCCTTTGCAGTAATATCATTCATTTTGAAAGTTTACGTACTAGAACAGCAGAAGCCTTAAATCTTGATGCTGCATTGTTTGAGCTTCTCAAACGCTGTCAGCAGATGTGCTCCTTTGCATCCCAGTTCAACAGCTCAGTGTCTGACCTGGAGCTTCGGCTGCTGCAGAGAGTGGTAAGCAAAGGTCAAAGCAAAACATGAAACGTTACAGAATTGCTGTAATGAGCTCTCAGTTTTGTCTTCCATTCTAAATTACTGCTCTGTCTACCTTGGGGTGGGTGTGGATTACAGAGTTTTTGCTGTCAGCTGCAAAACCCTTGGCAGTGGCATCTACACAGTAATTGAATTTTATCTCTGGATACAGATAAAGAAATGTTTCTGTTATTTTTAGGGCACTGGTCTTGAACATCCTATTGGCAGCTCTGAATGGCTTCACTCAGCTCACAAGCAGTTGACCCAGGAAATATCTACACAGAGAACAGTACAAACAGAAAGAGAACAGCAAATAGAAACAGTTTGTGAAACAATTCAGAATCTGGTGGATAGTATTAAAACTGTGCTTACGGGTCATAACAGACAACTTGGAGATGTCAAACATCTACTGAAAGCTATGGCAAAGGTATGCCTGAAATTTATGCCTCAAACCCATGTCAGTACAGTTTAAGAAAAGTAGCTATGTGCTTTTTAAAGTATCTAGAAACGGTGAAATGTGTTTGTGCATATGAAGTTCAAGACAAAAATTCAGTTCATCTCTAAGAATTCATAAAACTTTCTAGAATGGCTAAGCAGGCTTTGATTGAATCGAACCTTTTCTCACATTTGGCAGTTGAAACATTTTCACTGTGTTTATAAATCCTCTTGGTTCTTAATCAGTAAAACATTTGATCATTTTCAAATCTATTATCTTGAAATGTAACTGCTGAAAATTATGGTTCTTTGTAGTCAAAAAAAAAAAGGGGCTGAAAGGGCTAAAAAATAGTCAACTTTATTCTTATAGCAAGATAGAGCAAACAGTTAACCTGTTTGCACATCTTTGTTACAGGATGAAGAAGCGGCTTTGGCAGATGGTGAAGATGTTCCCTATGAGAATAGTGTTAGGCAGTTCTTGGGCGAATATAAATCGTGGCAAGATAATATTCAGACAGTTCTGTTTACATTAGTTCAGGTTATGGGGCAAGTCCGCAGTCAGGAACATGTTGAAATGCTGCAGGAAATAACTCCCACCTTGAAAGAACTAAAAACACAGAGCCAAAGGTAAGGAAGTCACATTCTCTCAGGTGAGAACAGGCATTTTGCTTGTCTGCTTTCACACAACAGGAACACATCTTGGGGCACCTGCTTGGTGGTTGTCTTAGAATGCAGAAATCTTGCAAAATTTGGCTTTTCTCCTTCAGTTTTCAGTAAGTCAAGTAGTTACATGGATCTTTAACAACTGCCTTATGTTTTCTAGTGTCTACAATAATCTGGTGGGGTTTGCATCACCCTTAGTCACGGATACAGCAAATGAGTGCTCGAGCCCAACGTCAGCTGCTACGTATCAGCCAACCTTTGCTGCAGGTAATACTTGAAAAAGGGCAAACATGAAACCATCAGGAATTGATATTAGTGAGGGGATCATAGTTTACATTAAATTTTGGAATACAGACAGTCTATAAGATTATAAAACCCCATAAGGTTCAAGTCATTTATCACACAATATTGAATGCCTTTGATCAGACACATCAAGATCTGGTTTCACTCCACAAAGCCCAGAATACTTGGCACACATTGTCACTTGTATCCACAGTACTCTTAGTTTCTGTTGAAATTAGTATTAAAATTTATGGTGACTTTGGAATTAATACAGACACTCTACAAAGGCCTTTGTGTCTGCAAAATTTCCCTTTGCAGTTACAAACATGAGTAATGTTTCTTATGAGCATGGATTTCTCTTTATTTAAAGGACTATTCTACTGTCAGTATTTGGACTAAGTGCAGGTTCCTAATTATTATCAAGAACAAGAGTTCCTTTTTACAATTGCCCTACAAAGTGTTGAATTAGAGGCTGAGAACCCATAAAAATTTGCCTAATACAAATAAATGGTTGCATGAAGCAAAACCTCTTGTTGATGAAGTGAAAGTAGAAAACTGGTGTAGAATTTAACATCCAAGTTTAAAATGCATTTCTACGAAGTCCTGATAGCTGCATTTGATACACATTTAATTGTGCTCCTTTTTGCCTCTGTAATATGATTTTGAATACTTTAAGCACTTACACAATTTCTTTACAGCTGTACGAAGCAATACAGGGCAGAAGACACAGCCAGAGGTGATGTCACAGAATGCAAGAAAGCTAATTCAGAAAAATCTTGCAACATCAGCAGATACTCCTCCAAGCACAGTCCCAGGAACTGTCAAAAGTGTTGCTTGTAGTCCCAGAAAGACAGCCAGGGACCCTAAAACAGGAAAAGGTAAATACAGGGTTTTAAAAAAAAATAAAAATCCCCAAACCCATCACTGACAGCAACAAAAACCCCTAAAAGGCCTCAGTGGGTTTCTTTGTGGGAATGTCAGGTTGAATGAGCTTTGTTTTGTCCCTTTAGCCGTGCAGGAAAGGAATTCATACGCAGTTAGCGTGTGGAAGAGGGTCAAAGCCAAGCTAGAGGGCCGAGATGTGGATCCCAACAGGAGAATGTCTGTTGCTGAACAGGTGAGTTGAAAGCAGTAAAGTTCCAGCACTGCTTTAAATATTCAGTACTTAGCAGGGGTGTGTGGGTGTGTGTGTGTGTGTGTGTGCTGAAGACTAGAATCCTGTGGTGAATGGGGGTTCTTTTTGGGGTGTGTGACATATCCCAGCACAAATCAGGGTTGCTGCTGCCTTGTATTGCTGCATTCATTGACTTTTTTTTCCCATCATATGCTTTTGTTTTCACTAGAGGAGGTTTATATAAACTCAGAATTGGCTTAAACTGCCTTTTGTCTGTCAGTAAGGTAACATTTGTTCCACAGCTGCTGACAGCCAGGGAGAGCACGAGGTCTGTGCAGCTGCCGAAGGGACAGAACCTGTCTGTGCTGGCTAACAGAACAGATCCACAGTCCTGTCTCTGGGGAATTGAGTCAGGGGACCCAGTTGTCCGTGTCAGTTGTGGCTATTTTCAGGATTGGGGCTATAGATGAGATTATATGTGATCTTTTTTTGCCCCTGCAGTACAAGTTCCTGTTTCTATGTGGACTACACAAAGCTATGTAAGACTAAGTTTACAGTTAATATAAGTTTTTCTCACTGAACTTTATTTTCACAGGTGATGTTCAACAGTAAATTCTAAGATCACTGAAATGCTTTGAAAATTCCAGTGTATTTTTAATTACTTGTTTGACCTTTTTAATAGGTTGACTTTGTGATTAAGGAAGCAACTAATCTAGATAACTTGGCTCAGCTGTATGAAGGTTGGACTGCCTGGGTATGAGTAGGGAGACAGCAGCTCGGTCTGGTTCAGCGAGGTCAGACATCCACCAGAATCAACTCGGCCTCAGGCATCCGAAGCCGCACCACAGTCGGTGGTGATGCATACTGGGGCTTAATCTGAGGAAACCTAGGAAATCTCGGTGCACTGGGAAGTGAATCCTGCAGGATAGCTGCACTCAGGGATACGCTAAACACAATGGTCTGCAACCCCCACGGTCAAGGGTGAACGCTCACCGCTTGAGCAACACGGTTTGTCTTTCTGCTACGAAGAACTGCAAACGTGTGTGGGGGTTAGCTGCAGAAAGAAATCGGGGTGCCACACACCGCAGAGTGATTTGGAACTCAATTCCACCTGACCCTGTGAACAATTTAGGCAACACCGAGCCCTGTTCAAAGAAAAACAGAAAAATGGGGCCGTGAAGGAATCACAGCAAGGGCAGATTTGATGCATTCAGATTCTTGTTACTCTCGTTGCGTGGCAGCAGGGCTGGTTGAGTTGACCAGTTAGTATGGAAAAAGGCTACAAAAATGTAAACTTCAGAAATGGACTGAAAGCAAAGAGCTGTACATCAGATATACTCTGCATTGGAAGAACTTCTGAGATAGAAGAAAAAGCCTTTGTTCTCTTCTCCCTTTCCTCTTCCCTTTCTCTCCTCCCTCCCAGCCTCTCCTTGCACACACACCCCACTTGGCTTATTCTTGTAGGTTAGGCGTACTTCCAATATCCTTTTTGTTTCAATCCTTCTACTTCACAGTTTAGTCAAATTAACAACTTCAATTTTGTTTGGTAAACAATTTTTCCAAAAGCACTGAAAATAGAGAACATCAGTGATTACTTATGAGTTGGATGGTCAAATGCAAAATGTAATTTTGGTTCAAGTCAGTTTTGTGGTTCTGTTATGTACAGTTTCTCAAAATTGTCACTGTGCATTTAAAAGTAATGAATCCTACAGGCATTTGGTTTAATGTGCACTTCCCTCTGCTTGCAGCGTACACTTTTTTGTAATTCAAATTGTCCCTCCAATCTCATTCTACTGTGATTGCTGTAGTTTCTTTCGTATGACGTAGCTAATCCAATGTAACCTTTACCTTTTTAAAAAACAGGATAGAGTATCTAGTAGAGTTTTACATTGTTGATGACAGTTAAACAATAAAGTGATGTTCTGGTGGAGGTAGAGTGATATGCTTTTTACTTCACTTTCCTAATACTTTTAGTTGACACTTGTAAATTCTAGTGCTTCACTTCACAGGGGTATACATGTCATTCAAGAAATGAAGGACTGTCCAGTTTTTGTTCAACTAGATCTGTAAAGATTTCTGCTAAGTAGTTTTCCTTTGCCATATTACTTCTATAGATGGTTGTTCAGTAATGCATCCATAGAGAATCTTCCACCAAGGTTTCTTTTTTTTTAAAAAATCAGTTCTCAAAGCGTGATTATGGCCAGAAAAGTCTCTCTAAAAATGGCATTATCTTACTTTGGTCAAGGTCCTGCTTGTCTGCCAGTTGTCTAAAGGACTTCTTGCTTCCTTTTTGAAGTGGGACACGTTTAGGGAAAGGCAACTTCATTCTCTGAGAGCAGATAAACCCAACAGAATAATACAGGTGCTGATTTCTGAGGCAGAAAGGCACACTGTTCTCTACCCAGATAAATTTATGTAGTTACGTATAAAAACTTTCTCTTTTGTAAACTTGAAGTTGCTGAAAAATGTGGGAAGATCCTTGATGCCATTTAAATTACTTTTCAGAGTGAAAACACACTTTAAATATACAGCATTTTTCTATCAAAATCCAAGTATTAAAGGATTTGAGCCAAGCTCATGACTGGCATAAAATTAATTTAATTGAATGGGCTTGCAGCAGCTCATCTGAGTAGGAAGCTTGGCTCATAATTTTCAGACAACTGAAATTTAATGCCAGGCAAACTTGTGTTCCTTTCAGTATTTGCACTATGCAAACTGCTCTGCCTCCCCAGTAGGTATTAGAATTCACTTTCTCCTCTGTTGCCAATTTTTTGTGGACATGCACTTTGAAGTGTAAAGAGTTTTCAACGGTCACACAGCCTTCCTTGAACTCTGCTTGCCTGATTACCTCTAGGGAAGTCACAGGCTTTGCATCTAACAGTTCCCGCGAACGCATTCCACTGCCGCTGCTTCCTGCCCCTCTGCCACGCTGCATCCCAAGAGAAGGTGTTGGAATGTTGCAGTGAAGAACATTTATGTGCAGAACAAGACACTGTTGGTCCTTTTCATTTTTCTCCGGTGAAAAAATAACCTTATGAACAATCTGTTGGAGAACCATAGTAACAGGAGTTGTATTGTACCTGCTGTTTTGTTTCTTGGAAGCTGGGGGGAAGGGAGGGGTAATGCACTCACCTGTGGCTCATGTATTATACCTCTGCAATCCAGAAATGAAACACTTGCGTGGAGATGGGTAATTTAATAAAGTTTTTAAAAAGTTTAAAAAAAAAAAAAAAGGAATATGCCTTTTTAATTTCCTTGGATGCAAAATGTGTGGTTGTGAAAATTACAGGGAAGAATCAAGTGGCTGACACAAATACAAATCAAACCCCAAATTAGAGCAGGATTCTTCAGAGACTTAAATTTGCATAGGTAATGTAAAGGAGGCAGCTCAGACACACAGGAGTTAGTGGGACTGACAGCTTTGGTGTGCTGATGCATTTTTCTTGGAGAAGTTAATATGGCAGATTCCTAATCTTGGTCAAACCTCAGATGCAGATTCTGTGTATGCATTTTGCATTAGTTGCATTCTCTTAGATGAGTTTCTTACAGAGACAGAAGGGTACTTGATTTATTTTCAGCAAAACTGTGGTGTTTACTTCACTCTGCAGTAAGACACACCTAGAACAATGCAAATGTAGAATCACGTCTCTAAGTACAATCCAGCTGGAGCTGTGAGGTCACACAATTCAGCTGATGGTGATTTTTTTGTGTGCTACTCACCTGCAGTACATGTTAACCAAGGGACCACGCGATAAAGTAACTGCTCAAAGCCAAATTTGACCTATGCTCAGCAGTTTTGTTACCTGCTCCCAGTTATCTAGGCTTGTGGTTGAGATGCTCTCAACCCTTTGAAAATCCAGTTGCTCATCTGCCTCTCTCCCCACTCCCCTTTGGCACGGGCAGGGTGTGAGCATGGCTCTGCCACGGGGGTTGCTGTGATGTGTTAAACAAACTGGAGTCGTTAGTGGCATCTTAGATTATTTTGGTACAGCAATGGCAGTGTCAGTATAACTGAAATGGCCACAAATCTGCACAGTGAACAGGATTTTCATACTCTGTAGGGACTTGGTGGTTTGGTTTTACTCTGCAACAATTAGTTTTACCTTCAGGGATTAGTTTATGTAAGTAGTAATGATTTGTCTAATTTTTGAAGTACCTGTAAGAGACTCAAATCTCCCATGTAAATCAGAGACACAACAGAGGAAGTGAGCTGGTTTTCCAAGGAAGAATGGAGGAGATATCTGTAAAAGCATTAGTAACACTCAGTGCTGTCCACCCTCTGGTAAACTGATCAAATAATATTTATCCTGTTAACTGCTTGTGATACCTGAGTGAGAAATACCATATAAAAATACTCCTTCAGCAACACTGGGGAGGATTGGAGAAGTTAAAGCTCTGTTTTTTCCTAAATGCTGTAGTATTTAAGGTTAATTTGCTTCCATTATTCATCAGTGTGTTCTCTGCCTGGTACACTAGCTATCCTGTTTTAGTCCACTCAATTACTTCAAAGGTTACTTTGCTTTCTTTTTTTCCCCTTTCTTTTCTGGCAAGCTTTTCCTAGAATTAGCAGGCACACCCCTTTATGCATTAAAGAATTGGGCTAGGAAAAAGCTTTTAAGATGACACCTGTCATCCACCTTTGCTTTCTAAATATGGGCCTCAATTATCACATGCATTTTTCTCTTTAGTGAGAAATAGTTGTGAGTATAGTGTTAACATTTTAAAGAATTTTATTGAAAATAGAGATATTATGACCAACTTCTGCTGTGTGTACTTAAGTGCATAGCTGATTAGAGCAATTTGCCATTCATCAGGCTAATTTTTTATTAATAGCATAATAAATTAGGCATGAAAGGGTGGAGGCTTGGCATGTAAACTTTGTGTTCCTGTTCTAAGTGCACAGAGCAATTACATTGCTCATTTGAAAGCTTCTTTGAAGTTAGCTTGGGAATTTAATCCTGTGCATCTGCTAAGAGAGGATCCAAGTGCAGGAACAACAACCCACCCCATTGCAGCAGGGTCTGTGCCATGCACTGAGGCAAACACAACAACGTGCTGTCTGCAGCTCAGGTAATGCATGGGAGGTGAGACTGAGCTACTGCTGCTGCCATTCTCTGCCTCCTACACCAGGACTCAGGTTTGAACAACCAAGTTTATAAGTACGTACTTGTATATGTACACATAGACACGTCTTGATTTTAGGCTGTGCTTCACCAGGCCTGGCTGCTCAGGGAGGAATGTGTATGCAGGTGGCAGGACCCTGTGCTCTCCTGCTCTCTACAGTGCCATGGCCCATCTCTGGTGTTTCTAGGCACCAGGCAACACTCACTTTTCCCTCTGCCCCTCCGAGTTCTGGAGCATCACTTCACATGAGGGAATGGCACCTCTGCAGGTCCCCTGGGATGGGAGAACAGCTGAGAGGGCAGAGTGAGATGGAGTTGAAGGACTGGCTGGAAGATGCTGAGTCTGGCAGGGTTGGATGATGGAAATGCCTGCTTTTTCCATGGGTAAATGCTTGTGCCTTTGTGGCGAGAATCAGATAAATGGGTGAGATCAGGAGCTGGCTGACTATCAGATAGCCAGAGCAGTGCTGCTGCAGGACACTGCAATACTCCTAGGAGCTGCAATGCATCATCTACATGTCTCCATGCTCTTACAAGACTAATGATAGCTGGCTCCTTATGACAGTAGCTTCTGTTTGAGCTTTGCTGCGTAAAATTAGAGGTTTTGAGGGTGGGCTCCATCTTTTTTAACTGTCAAATGGTACACAGAGGTGCTGTCAGTGTCTAGCAGCATGGGAATGAGTTTGAAAGTTGTTCAGTAAAGAATCTGTTTTTTACATGCAGTCTTGAGTGAGGGTGAATAGCATCTTCTGAAGGATCAAGCCATTCACGACAGATTTTTTTGCTTTTAGTGCCCTCATTAGTCACCTTTTCATTCTCCATGCTTGTGCCAGAGCAATTTTAGTGCCCAAGTTGTTTTCAGACTTCAGCCTCGCATTACATCCTGGGCACTATGATTAAGCTCATCAACAACACACGTGCCTGAAGCATTTCAGAAGCTGACTCAGAAAAAATATTTATAGCTTAGTGCCTTTCTCCTGTGCCTATTCCTATGCTGCCACAGGGTCTGAAGGGAATAACACAAGCCGGTTAGGCTTTGAGTGCCTTTTATTGCGCTACCAACATTCCCCACGCCGCTGGGCAGTGACCACAGCGCCGGGAGCCCTCACGCAGCGGGCGCACCCGCCCGGGATCGCTCCC
>NW_008664904.1:0-240 GCF_000695815.1 Acanthisitta chloris | reverse complement strand
ATGACTAATCTCAGACATTTCCATAGTTTCTAGGACATCATTAATCCTTGAATCCTTGCTGCCACATAGATCTCCATTTCCTGCTTCTACCAAGACAGTAGACTGAAGGACCTTGCTAACACACTGTCCCTCAAACTGTGAAAATCTAGTTTAAATCAACTTTAAAACTCTCTCAATGAGCTCTGGTAACTCCTGAGTGAGGATCCTCCCCCTTCTTTGAGACAGGTGTATCCCATCTGT
>NW_008664903.1:0-593 GCF_000695815.1 Acanthisitta chloris | reverse complement strand
GATGGGAGAGAGGAGTCAGAGGGATTGTATGGCCTGGGTCAGCCTGTCCTGGGCCAGAATCCTAGGGGATGGGATGGGAGAGTCAGAGGGGAGGGGATGTATGGACTCAGTCAGCCTGTCCTGAGTCAGGATCCTGTGGGAAGGGATGGGAGAGGGGGTCAGAAGGGTCAGAGAGGTGAGAGGAGTGAGATGGGTGAGAGGGGTGAGAGAGGCAGCAGGGACTTGCTCAGCCCATCCTGAATCAGGATCCTGCAGGAAGGGATGGGGAGAGGGGGTCAGAAGGGTCAGAGAGGTGAGAGAGGTGAGAGGAGTGAGATGGGTGAGAGAGGTGAGAGGGGTGAGAGAGGCTGCAGGGACTTGCTCAGCCCATCCTGAATCAGGATCCTGCAGGAAGAGACAGGGAGAGAGGGATGAGAGGGGGGAAAAGGGTGAGAGAGGCTGCACAGCCTTGATCAACCCACCCAGCATCAGGAATTCACACAGCAATTGAGGCACTCCAGGAAAACAGAAGAGGCAGCAGGGACTTGCTCAGCCCATCCTGAATCAGGATCCTGCAGGAAGGGATGGGGAGAGGGGGTCAGAAGGGTCAGAGA
>NW_008664902.1:0-548 GCF_000695815.1 Acanthisitta chloris | reverse complement strand
CCCGTGTGGGGCAGGCGACCAGCAGCTCTCCGGGCACAACCCACCCCACCAGGACAGCCAAGGAGAGTGTGACAGCAGCCGGGAAATAGTGGAAAAAGTTCGGCCTTGCCAAACCACCGAAATACGCTTTGCGAAGCGCCAGCTTTGTGAGCCGAGCTCCGAGCGCCCTGCGGTGGCTGCGTCAGCGGCAGTTTGCGGAGGTGGGGAGAGCTCTCTGTTCCTCACACACGGCCGAGCCCATCGCCTCCCCCCAGCTCTTCTCCGAACCAGGAGTCCTTTTGGGGTTATCAGGCTTTGTCCCGCGTGTCCACATATCAATAGAGGCCTCCCTAGCCGGTGTGAGTGAGAGAGGTGGGGACATGAGGGTACACGGGACCCTGCTCACTTCTGGGGTGAGGTGGAGGTTACCTACATCCAGAGGGAGAGGAAGATTAACGGACAGACACCCCCTCACCCCGTCCCGCCGCTGACAAGGAAGTTTAGGTGGGGAGCAGAGCCGGAGCTTCCTCTGCGGCCGTGCTGCTCCCAGTGAGGCCATCCCCGCGCAC
>NW_008664901.1:1622-4474 GCF_000695815.1 Acanthisitta chloris | reverse complement strand
GTCTGTGGCCACAATGCTCTTCCCACCCTCACTGAGCCCAGTGCAGGATAACTCCAGCTCCAGGTGGGATCTCCAGGGTCAGATAAGGAAATTTGGGCTAGGACAAGGGATCTGTTCCCACCCTGCTCGTCCCAGCCCTGAGGCTCAGGTAGGAGTACAAGGGTGACCCAGGGAAGGAGCTGCAGATGTGGCTGGGGAGGGAAGAATTCCAGGGAGAACAGCAATATCCCAAGCTCAGGAGTGGCTATACAAAGCCCAACGAGCTCAGGGGACAGAACATGCCTTTTCAGAGCTGAAATGTTATTTATAGATAGGGAATATGAGCTTTTACCCCTGCCTGGCACAGGGAGGGAATTGTCTTGTGCCTCCCTGACACGTGTGCCAGCAGAAATCCATGGATAACACTCTGCTGCTGCTAGCTCCTCCAAAGAGGACTCTCCAGAGAGGACAAATCCACTTGGGAATGGGAAATGGAGGTGCGAGGGGGTGCAGAGACTTCTTCCTGGACTCACAGGAGCCCTGATCCTATTCTTCCTCAGCTTCCAGGATAATTCCTCCTCTCCCTCAGCTCCCAGGGTCATTCCTTCTCCCCCTCAGCTCCCATGGTCATTCCTTCTCCCCCTCAGCTTCCAGGATTGTTTTCTGATATTTTTTTCTCAGCTTAAAAATCCTGATGGAGGAGAAGCTTGGCTTTATCCAAGTGAAACACAGTGCAAAGAGACTGGAAAACTGGGAAAGGAATGGATCATTCCCCCTCCAAATCCCTCTGCTCTGCAGGGCAGGAGGAGAATGGGGTGGGGGGAGATTCCTTTCAGCTGGACATGTCCATACCAAGGATTTGGGTGTTAAAACGTTTCCAGCCTTGCAGAGAATTCCTGAGCAAGGAACAACTCATCAGCTCCCCGAGCAGCTTTCCCAGCTGCTGGAGAGGAGGAGAAGCAGGTCCCACGCACATGGATGTGGGAGCAGCTCCCAGTCAGCCTCTGAAGTGAGGCCCTGGAAAGGCTGGAGGGCTCCTGGCACAGCAGGAAAGCAAAGGAATGCAGGGAAATGACGCAGTTGGCAAGTGAGTGTGGCAGAGCTGCCCTGGAGCGTGTCCGAGGGCTCTCCGGGAGCTGCTGAGGCTCCTCAGAGCTGGAGATGGGATCAGACATGCCTCATCCACCACCCAGGGCAGGCACAGCCAGGATGGAAGGAATACCAGAGCCTCAGGAATCGGTTTGGGGTGTGAATCCCTCTGTCCTGACATCTCCATCCTGCACCTCCATCCCTGCTCCGGGTGCTGCATCCCAGGGCCAGTTCCAGCACACGCGGCCAATTCCATGTCAGCTCCACCCCCAAATTCTCCTTCTCCAAGGAGTTTTCACTCCTGGGAATGGTTTGGCTTCTCCAGCCTCATCCTAGAGAGGATCAAGCCGTTTATAATCCAAGTCACACATCCCTTCCCTGCTGGGATGTGACAGGGCACAGGCAGCTCCTCCCATTCTCCGCAGGGATATTCCATCTGGATGGTGCTGGAGAAGCAGCTCAGGAGGGATTCCCTGATTTATTTCCCTCTAACTGCTCCCTCATTCCTGTCTCTCACCCCCACCAGCCCCAGCTTAGGCTGTGGCAGCACCTGCAGCAGGAAGAAGCACCTGGGAATGTAGAGCTGGATTGGGAACCTTCCCAGGATCAGCTCCACACCTGAACAAGAGGCTTTGGCTGCTGTGAGAGCTGCATATTCCCAGGGAAAAGGGGTTTGTGGGAAGAAAAGACACTAAACCACAGGACTGGGGTGAAATTCAGACCTGGAGATTGTGGTTATGCTGGGAAAGGCTGAGGGGACAGCAGGAACTGCCTCTCTAAAACCCATTCCGAGGCTCTGGGATGGACACTGGTTTTCCAGGCAGTAATCCCAGCTCCCAGCACATCCCCCTCTCCCCATTCCCATACTCTTTACCTGCAGGAGGCTGTTTTTGGAAGCCCAGAGAGGTCACTGCTGGCCAAGCCTTAAATCCTGCCATAAGAACTCCTTGTTCCGGGAAGCAATTAGGCAGAATTACGGGATTGCTCCGGGAACAGCCCCAGGACTCCAAATTCCAGGACACAAATTAGGGTGGAAGTCCCACAGGGGACACAGCAGGCAGGTACCAAGGTCACAGAGACGTGGTGGCCTCCTGCCAGGAGTCAAGGACCAGCATATCTCAGCCAGTGCTCAATTCCCAGAGCAGCACAATCCCAGTCACCCCCCAAATCCCAATTTGGCCCCACCAGCTCCAGCCTGGACAGCAGAAGGATCCAGGAATCACCTCAGAAGGAGCAGCTGAATGATCACTAAGAGTTTCCAGCAAAATCCTCAGGGGAGAAGATTTGTGTAACAAAACCAAGACATGAAAACCCAAATAAATATCCCAAACTCCCTGGTTATCAATCCCTGAGGGAAACAGGCACCAGGGGAGAGCAAAGCAGGGAGAATCCCAGGAGAGAGACAATTCCTGGTGTGGGGAACAGCAAAATCAGGGAGGGGGAAAAGGAGCTTTGTGACCCTTAACCAACAAGAGAAGAAAAGAAGGGGGAAAAGGAGCTAAAGGAATGGAAAGAGAAGGAGCTAAAGGAGTAGAGAAAAAAAGGAGCTAAAGGAATGGGGGGAAAAGGAGCTAAAGGAATGGGGGAAAAAGGAGCTAAAGGAATGGGGGGAAAAAGGAGCTAAAGGAGTGAAAACTAAAGTAGTTAAGGAGTGGAAAGAGGAGCTAAAGGAGTAGGAAAAAGGGATCTAAAGGAGTAAACCAAAAGGAGCTAAAGGAGTGAAAATGACAGGAGCCAAAGGAATGTTCAGGCACAATCCAGCCCTGCAGCAGAACTCCTGCTCT
>NW_008664901.1:0-1598 GCF_000695815.1 Acanthisitta chloris | reverse complement strand
TAAGTGATTCCAAGCACAAAGCTTGCACTGCCTCCCTCGGGAACACCGAGCTCCACCAGCTCTGGGACTCACCCAGCCAAGCTCACACTCCCACCCACACTTGAGCTTCTTTTAGCTCCTGGAGGAGCCACAAATTCCATCGTTTCTCCCCGGAACTGAGCTTGGGATGAGGTTTAGAGCATCCCTGGATCTCCCCAGGGTTTAGGAGATTCTTTTAGCCCTCACCTTCCTCTGTTCCTTCCTCATCACGTGTTTGTCCTCATCCTTCCAGTAGGCATCTTCCAGCTCCTGCTGCCTCTTGGCATCGGCTGCGGCCTTGGCCTCGGCGCGGCGTGCGCGGGCAGCAGCCGACTTGGTGTTCTCCCCCTGGAACTTCTTGGGCATCACGCAGGTGCTCTGTGAGGGGAGAAGAGCCTCAGCTCCCTGGTCTGGCAGGGATTTGGGCTTGGTTTTAATCATGGCATCATCAAGTCTAACCTGTGACCCATCACTTGGCACTGAGAGCCATGTCTCGTTTTTCTCTGGACACCTCCAGGAGTGGTGAGTCCAGCACCTCCCTGAGCTGTTTCAATGTTTGACAGCTCTTCCCATGAATAAATTCCCTCTGCTAACCCCCTGACCCTTTCCAAGCTTCATGCCAACTGAAGGATACCTGTCCTGGTGGCCAACACTCTGCACCAGTTTATCTTCTCAGGGGTGTGAATGAGGTGACCACAACGGGTGAAGGTGGAAGTATCTCCTGATCCCTTAGTCCTCTGGACCATCAAACCATGTGGGAGCTGTGTTTGCCTTTCCCAAAACACACAGAATCATAGAATTCTATGTCAGCCTTTCCCAAAACCATAGAATCATAGAATTCTATCCCTGCCTTTCCCAAAACACATCAGGACCTCAGGAACTCGTTGGGCAGCTCCAGTGCCTGATAGACCTTTCCCTGGAGAAATTCTTTCTGATGTCCAACCTGAACCTCCCCTGGCACAGCTTCAGGCTGGTCCCCCTTGTCCTGCTGTTCCCTTGGAGCAGAACCTGATCCCACCTACTGCACCTCCTGGCAGGGAGTTGTAGGGAGCAACAAGGTTCCCCCTGAGCCTCCTTTTCCCCAGGCTGAGCTCCCACAGGTCCCTCAGGAGTTCTCCAGACCATTCCCTAGCTCTATTCCCTTCTCTGGACACACTCCAACCCCTTAATGTCTTCCCAAGGAGCCCAGAAGTGCCTCCAGGACTGGAGGAGCCTCAGCAGTGCCAGCACAGAGGGACAATCACTGCCCTGGACCTGTGGCTGACACAATCCAAGTGTCATTGTCCTCCTGCCCACCTGGACACACCTGGACTCCTGTCCTGCTGCTGTCACAGCACTCCCAAGTCCTTTCCCAGCTTTCCAAACACTCTGCCCCAACCTTGGAGCCTTCCCTGGGGTTGGTGTGACCCAAGGGCAGGACATGGCACTTGGCTTTGTTGACCCTCACGCTGCTGTCCTCATTCCATGCATCCAACCTGGAGACCTTCCTGCCCTCCAGCAGATCCACACCCCACACAGCTTGGTGTCACTCACGGGCTGAGGGACACTCACTCCCCAAATCCAAACCTGTTCCACTCCAG
>NW_008664900.1:252-1047 GCF_000695815.1 Acanthisitta chloris | reverse complement strand
TCTCCTGATTGGCTCCTGTCACTTCCTCCTCTCCCATTGGCCCTTTCCGATTGGCTCCTCCCCCTATTGGTCCCTTCCCCTTCCCCCTCTCTCCTGATTGGCTCCTGTCACTTCCTCCTCTCCCATTGGCCCTTTCCGATTGGCTCCTCCCCCTATTGGTCCCTTCCCCTTCCCCCTCTCTCCTGATTGGCTCCTGTCACTTCCTCCTCTCCCATTGGCCCTTTCCGATTGGCTCCTCCCCCTATTGGTCCCTTCCCCTTCCCCCTCTCTCCTGATTGGCTCCTGTCACTTCCTCCTCTCCCATTGGCCCTTTCCGATTGGCTCCTCCCCCTATTGGTCCCTTCCCCTTCCCCCTCTCTCCTGATTGGCTCCTGTCACTTCCTCCTCTCCCATTGGCCCTTTCCGATTGGCTCCTCCCCCTATTGGTCCCTTCCCCTTCCCCCTCTCTCCTGATTGGCTCCTGTCACTTCCTCCTCTCCCATTGGCCCTTTCCGATTGGCTCCTCCCCCTATTGGTCCCTTCCCCTTCCCCCTCTCTCCTGATTGGCTCCTGTCTCTGTCCCCTCACCCTATTGGGCCATTCCCCTTCCCTCTCTCTCCTGATTGGCTCCTCCCCTTTAGTCCCTCCTGATTGGTCCCTCCCACTTTTCCCTCTCTCCTGGTTGGTCCCTCCCCATTAGCTCCTCCCCGATTGGTCCCTCCCTGTTCTCTCTGAGCTCTGATTGGCTGCTGACTCTGTCCCCTCTCCCATTGGTCCCTCCCCCTTTTCCCTCTCTCCTGATTGGCTCCTGGCCCT
>NW_008664900.1:0-237 GCF_000695815.1 Acanthisitta chloris | reverse complement strand
TTTTCCCTCACTCCTGATTGGCTCCTGACACTTTCTCCTCCCCCATTGGTCGCTCCCTGTTCCCTCTGAGCTCTGATTGGCTGCTGACCCTGTCCCTTCCCTGATTGGTCCCTTTCCCGTTCCCGCTGTGCTCTGATTGGCTGTCCCTCCCTCAGGTTCTGCTGGCCTCGTTCCTATTGGCCGCGGTGTGCGTGAGGCCATTGGTTCCTTGGCTCTCATTGGCTGCGCTGCTGGTGG
>NW_008664899.1:0-232 GCF_000695815.1 Acanthisitta chloris | reverse complement strand
ACATGGGGGTGGCAGGGACTGAGGTGGCATTAGGGGCACAGTGCTAGGCTTGGGACAGGGGGTGCCTGGAGTGTCCCAGTCATGCTGGGATGCCAAGGACAGGGTGGCGCCTCCTCATCCCAGAGCAGTTAACCCTTCCCTTCCTGGCAGGATTTGGCCCTCTGGACATGACTGTTTGCATCCTGGGGTCTCCCACGGCCTTTCTGCCTGTCCTGCTAGAGGGGGGCAACCG
>NW_008664898.1:0-2553 GCF_000695815.1 Acanthisitta chloris | reverse complement strand
CTGTCTCATGTCAGATGGGGTGAGTTCCCTCCCAAGGGATGTGCTCTTCTCCTCTCTCCCAAGGGATGTGCTCTCATGTCAGATGGGGTGAGTTCTCTCCCAAGGGATGTGCTCTTCTCCAGGAGAGTCTGAATGAGTCAACCCCTTTGTCAGCTCTCAGCACCCAGAGCCAGCACACCCCAGCACTGCAACTGGGCTACTGGTGTGCTTTGGCTTGGCTGTGCAACTGCTGCCTGCAGTAACAGTGAACTGGACCAGCGACCAGAGCACTGCACCCAGAGTGTGTATTCTGGCAGCTCAGCTGTGAATGCCATTGTTCTTGGGATCTGGCAGTCTGCTGGAGGACACCTGATAGGATTGTGCCAAGGAGATTGGGAAGGAGTGAAAACAAGAACAGATGATTTGTCCGAGCTCTTCATCTTAATGATTCATCTGGTTAGCTCCACCAGAAAAATGTTTTTCAACTCACTTCCCAATCTGCCAGCATCCTAGTTAAATGTCAGTGGCAGCAGTGGAGGAATTATCTTACATTTCTACCCCAAAAATTGTCTTGGGGACTGGGCCCAGTTCTGTATAGAGACTGTGTATCTCCTAAGCCATGGTTGGGCTTGTCCTCCAAACCCCATGTTCTTCTCTAACACTAAATGTCAGGGGATAAAAGTGGTAGGAAATATTTCTTCTTTGTTTTCTCATTTAGATAATGCCATGGCCAGTGCTGACTCTACTGAAGGGACACAATACTCTTCTTCTCCAACAAGTGTGTCAGTCTTCTACTGTAAGGACTGTGACAGCAGCACCTGTGGATCATTTCATGATGAACGCTATGCAAAAATCTGTGAAACAGAAAACGAGGCATTTTCAAATGGAATAATTGAGTTGGTGACCAGGGAAGAAAGCATCCTAATGTGCTTTCAGCAAGGAAATACTTTTCCTGAAGGATTTTATGGCATTTTCTGGGTGAAATCCAATGGACTTGGACAGTCGTGTGGCAAGGTGAATTCTGAAGGTATGCTCTGCTGGGAGCCTGGCTATCAGTGGATGGGAAACATATTTCTGGTTATGAAACTGAACTGTCATATATCTGGACAGACAGTGAGGTGAATCAGTAAATTAACCTGACAAAATGAATGTTTTTCTGGGAAAAAAAGGTCATTAAGTAATTAAAAAAATAATTCAGTTCTTGGTGATCCTACACTGCTTAAAACTACACTAGCAGAGATTCAGATAAATGCATGTTACCCTGATTTATAAAGAGACTTTTCTTTCTTTTGGGAACAGCAATTCTAATGGTCAATTTCTGTGCCAGTTTGCAGTGTAAGAATCACAGCTGCTTCAGTCAGTAGACACTGAGAGTTTTCAGGGTTCTCTTAGAAAACAAGTAAGTTACATAATGGCACAGTGGGATGCAGAGTCAGTGGCAGATCTGAGCTGCTGCTCTTGCTTGTTCCTCTCCTTTAGTTCCTGTGGGTAAAAGGGAGTTGCAAAATTTTGTCATAATGATTATTTGACTAGATGTTAATTGGAAAAAGGTGATGCTAAGCTTTTAACAAATGTTTTGTTTGCCTTTTTCAAACATGAGTAATTCCATTATTGGTTCACAGAACAGTTTATCAATTTAGTGGGAAGGAAACCTAAATGATGATACAGGATTTGAACTGTTGGAGAATTAAACATGATCTTAGTAATCTCCAATTTTTGGTGATACACAAAGGATTCACTTTTTTAACCTATAAACATTTTTAACCCTTGATTCAAGGGATTATAAAGAATCCATATTTATAATCAAAACTTCTTTCATCTTTCAGCTTTCTCAGAAAATAGGAGAGGTTACATCATGACAGAGGAGAAAAAAATTTGCTGTGAAGCAAAGATAGACTTCACTGCATCCATGCATAACTTGATGTGCTACACTGAAACCTCAGTTGCAAAACCAACAGCTGACAACCCTCTTGTGGAAATTCCAGGTTAATCTCTTCAAGTGTTTGATTGCCCTTTGTTTTGTGAGGGTTTTGCCCAGAGAGTTTGATGTGACCAGAGTTTTACATGAGCAGTGTGGGGAGTTGTCCTGTATGTTCACACCTTGAACTCACACATGCTGTAGCCATCTGAACTCAGAGACTCTCCCCTGGCCTGTGTAGGTGCCCAGTGCTGGACAGAGATACTCATAGGCTCAGCTTTCTGTAGCTGTAGAGTGATGGACACAGGGCTGTTGAAGGAAGGTGTAAGATGATGGGCATGCAGCAAGTCCCCAAGAATTCCCCTTACCAGTAAGTGATAAATGAGACTTTACCTCCAGACTAAGAGGACATCTATCATGGGAAGCTGGTTTTATATTCAAATTTCTGTCACTACAGAAATCCCTGTCATCTTCCTCAGGCCATGGACAAACAGATCTTAAAAACCCAGTCCAAGTGGCTTTCCTTAGTGGCCTTGGAATCCATCATTCAGGATGGGTCTCACACCTCTTGTTTTTGCCTATTTCAGATGAGATAGGTGTTCAAAGCTATCTGTGCTGGTGTGGGGAGGGAAGAATTGGCTTTGAGTGATGATAAA